>NC_140916.1:4341377-4449783 GCF_045865225.1 Trachurus japonicus
TTTTATAAAATAAAATAAAAACCCTGAAGTCTTAGTTGAAAATACAGTTGTTTAGCCTATTTCCAGTTTTTTACTCTGTGACAGAAAAAGTTAACAGGAAGGAAGGTCTGTATTAACCTGCACACTGATGCTAACTGATGCTAACAGATGCTAATGTTACACCTGAGGCTAACAGAAGCTAGCACATGCTAACTGATGCTAACAGACACCATGTACAGACACTAATGCTAACAGGAACTAACATGCTAAAGCAGTCAGTCTGTGATTACAGATGTTATGATCAACAATCCAACAGCCTGGATCACTACATTTCCCACAGTGCACCTGTTCTCCCCAGGTGGTAACAGACTTGGACGACAGACCAGGATCTGATCCACGTCTGAGTGTGGATGTGGATCTAATGTGCAGAGGTCACGGGGTCACACTCAGGTGAACACGACATGATATGATGGAGAGAAGACGAACGTGGAGGTGAGAGCTCTGGTTCTGATCTGAGTGTAGGCTACACGTGTTCTGGTTAACGCTCGTTACCACGACGTTGACGCCATCTAACGCTCGTTACCATGACGTTGACGCCATCTGACTCCAATGAATCATTCATTCAAGAGCAACTGAAACAAAACAATTCATTTGAATTCATGATGCTGGTGGATCAGAGTCTGAGGGAGGGACTACTTACAGCGGCGGACTGATACACAACAAGACGTTTACTAACTCTGAGCCTCCTGTTCCTGATAACAACTAATCAACTGATCAATAATGATTATAGCTTATCGAAGGCTGTAGCTACTACAGTTAGTTAGTTCTGACCAGGTTGATACGATGGCCCAGCAGCTGTGAGGAGCGTTTGAGGTGCGATGTGAACGTGGGAACAATCGGTGCAGAGTGTTGCAGCAGCAAGCAGCTGATGAGTCGATACCTGTTTGTCCAGGTGAGAAGCTGACACACACACACACACACAGCTAGCAGGAGGTTGAGGTGCAGAGAAACAGGACGATCTCAGAGGGTTTAATCAACTCCAAGGTGGAGAGAGAGAGAGAGAGAGAGAGAGAGAGAGAGGGTGTCGGTGAAACCTCATCAGACGGAGAAAAACTGGTCTGAACCAGAGAGAGAATCACCTGAGTCTGTTTAACCTGCTCTCCTCACCCCTCCTCCCCCCTTTCTCCCCCTCTCCCTCCCAGTGTCATGGTGGAGCAGCAGCTGCAGTTAAACAGCAGCTGAGGGGCTGGACTGGTCATGTGACCGGTGTTGGTGACATCATCAACACACCTGTCAATCATCTCTCTCTCTGCTGTGACAGTCTGACTCCTTTCTTCCTTTCTCTCTTTTTCCTTTTCTCTCCCTCCCTCTCTTTCTTTCTTTCTTTTTCTTTCTATCTCTCCCTCCCTTTCTTCCTTCCATCCTTTCTTTCTCTTTCTATCTCTTTCTTTCTTTCTTTATCTTCCTTTCTTTCTTTATCTTCCTTTCTTTTTCTTTCTATCTCTCCCTCCCTTTCTTCCTTCCTTCCTTTCTTTCTTTCTTTCTTTCTTTCTTTCTTTATGTTTCGTTCTTTTTCTTTCTATCTCTCCCTCCTTTTCTTTCTTTCTTCCTTCCTTCCTTCCTTCCTTCCTCCCTAACTTTCTTTCTCTTTCTTTTTCTATCTCTCCCTCCTTTTCTTTCTTTCTTTCTTTCTTTCTTTCTTTCTTTCTTTCTTTATCTTTCTTTCTTTTTCTTTCTATCTCTCCCTCCTTTTCTTTCTTTCTTTCTTTCTTCCTTCCTTTCTCTTTCTTTTTCTATCTCCCCCTCCTTTTCTTTCCTTCTTCCTTCCTTCCTTCCTTCCTTCCTTCCTTTCTCTTTCTTTTTCTATCTCTCCCTACTTCTCTTTCCTTCTTCCTTCCTTCCTTCCTTTCTCTTTCTTTTTCTATCTCTCCTTCCTTTTCTTTCTTTCGTTGTTTTTCTTTGGATTGGACATGTGACCGGTGTTGGTCAGCTGACCTGAGGGGGGCGGAGCTTCAATCATAAACACACCTGTCAATCATCTCTCTCTCTCTGCTGTGACAGGCTGAATCCTACATTTCCCATGATGCACCACCTGCAGCTCCGTTTCAGCCTGAAGAGTCTGAAGAACTGATTGATAATCGATTATCAAAGTGTTGGTGTGTGGTCTTTTATTCTCTGGTGTTTAACTCAGCATTGTTTGTCTTTTTATTCTCATTTTATTGTATTTTTAATCTGTTACCTCTTTTATGGCTCTTTTTTAATCTATTTATTCCTTTTAAACTTCTTTTCTTTTTCTTTATCGTTTTTAATCCTCATTATATTTTTCTTAACCATTTTATATGTCTTGTATGTAAATCATTGTGCAGCACTTTGGTAAACTTTAATGTGAAAGGAAATTAATGGAAATGTGCTGTATAAATGAAGTGGATTGGATTGAATTGAACGTTAACCAATCACGACTCAGTGAACCTCACCTGATCCACTCTGTAATAACATGTTAATCATGTAATTTTATGCCTTATCCGATGCTTTTATTTATTATTCTGTACAGCACTTTGTTTTTAAAGTGCTCAACAAATAAAGTTGTATTGGGCGTTAATAATGTTAATAACACATGTGTTCTCTCTGTTTCTGGCTCAGCTTCTTTTACCTAAAACTATAAAAACCTCCTCTTCCTCCTCCTGTGGCCCCCGTGCCCTCGCCCTTCTTCAGTCCTTCTCTCTTCCTCTCTTTCTCTCTCCCTCCTTTTCTTTCTTCCTTCTTTCCTTCCTTCCTCCCTTCCTTTCTTTTTCTATCTCTCCCTCCTTTTCTTTCTTTCTTTATCTTTTGTTCTTTTTCTGTCTATCTCTCCCTCCTTTTCTTTCTTTCTTTCTTTCTTTCTTTCTTTCTTCCTTCCTCTTTCTTTTTCTATCTCTCCCTCCTTTTCTTTCTTTCTTTATCTTTCTTTCTTTTTCTTTCTATCTCTCCCTCCTTTTCTTTCTTTCTTTCTTTCTTTCTTTCTTTCTTTCTTTCTCTCTTTCTTTCTTGCTTTCTTTCTTTCTTTCTTTCTTCCTTCCTTCCTCTTTCTATCTCTCCCTCCTTTTCTTGTTTGGCTCAGTGACCTCACCTGATCCACTCAGTAATAATCATGTAATTTTATGCCTTATGTCTTTAATTCTGATGCTTTTATTTATTATCCTGTGCAGCACTTTGCTTCATCGTGGATGTTTTAAAGTGCTCAACAAATAAAGTTGTATTGGATGTTAATAACATGTTAAATACCACCCGTGTTCTCTCTGTTTCTGGCTCAGCTTCTTTTACCTAAAACTATAAAAACCTCCTTCTCCTCCTTTCTCCTCTTGTGGCCCCCGTGCCCTCGCCCTTCTTCAGTCCATCTCTTGACACCCCCCGCCCCCCCTCCTCCTCCTCTTTTCTATTTTCTTCCATTGGTTTCTTGGGGCTTAATTACGGGGGCCGGCTCGGTGCAGGAGGAGGTGCAGGGCAAACAGGGATCAGTGTGACCCTGGAGGAGAAGCCATCAGACAGCGGCCTTAACAATGATAAATCACCCCGAGCTCAGCTACAGATACAGACCCCCCCTCCTGCCCCCCACCCCAACACATCTCCTCCTCCTACTCCTCCTCCTCCTCCTCCCCCCACATCACACTGATCTCTATAAAATATGGATGGGCCGGCACGGCGAGGAGGAGCAGGAGGGGGGTGGGGGTGGGGAGGTGGAGGTCCATATTAGCGGTGATCAGGCCGAGGGTGGAGGTGGAGCTGGGGGGGGGGGGTTAATTCCATTCAGAGGAAATGGATAGAAATTCAGCTCATGAATTGAATATTGCTCATTATTAGCGAGTCACCTGGACAGAGAGTAGACTGAGACTAAGCTAAGCAGATGCTAATGTTACACCATGTAGCCTAGGCCTACACTAACTGATGCTAACAGATGCTAACAGACACCATAGTCACTAGCTGATGCTAACTGATGCTAACAGACACCATATAGACACTAACTGATAGTACCTGATGCCAACAGACACCACAGACACTAGCTGATGCCAACAGACACCACAGACACTAGCTGATGCTAACTGATGCTAACAGACACCGACACTAACTGATGCTAACAGACACCATGTAGCCTAATGCTAACAGGAACTAACATGCTAAAGCAGGAGAGTCTGTGATTACAGATAGTACGATAAACAATCCAACACACTGGATCCCTACAGCTCAGCTACAGATACAGGAGGAGCGGGAAGCAAGAGGGTGGTGGGGGTGGGTAGGGGTGTAGGTGGAGGTCCATATTAGTGGTGATCAGGCCGAGGTTGCAAGTGGACCTGGGGGAGGCGTGGGGGGGGGTTAATTCCATTCAGAGGAAACGGATTGAAATTCAGCTCATGAATTGAATATTGCTCATTATTCTCAATGAGCAGGAAACTCCTCATTCATGAAGTGGAATTAATACAAATCCCTCAACACTGACCCCCCCCCCCCCCCCCCCCCCCCCCCCCCCCCCCCCCCCCCCCCCCCCCCCCCCCCCCCCCCATGCACGCACACACACACACACACACACACACACTTCACACCTCACACTCACACACACACACACACTGAGTCCAGATCAGGGGCAATGATCGGAGCTACAGATCCACATGCAACACGCCAACAACACGCCAACAACACTTAATGTTACATCACAGTCCGCTGGTCACATGACAGAGGGGGGGGGGGGGGGGGGGGGGGGGGGGGGGGGGGGGGGGGGCACTGCAGCTGCTTTTTAGCATCAATGACTCTTTGTTTACTCTGTTTACTCTGTTTGTGTGTTTGTTTGTGATGAGACACTGATGAAGAAGCTCAGTGATTTTACAACGACTGCTCACGGCTGCTGCTGCTGCTGCTGTTGCTGCTGGTGGTGCGTTCACAGTCAGCGTGTAAAAACTACAGCGTTGAGCTGATGAGAGATTCCTGAGGTCACAGACTCTCTCTACTAAACTACAATAACTATTCATTATAATTTTCTTGGTACGATTACTGTCAGAGAAATAGGCTAATCACGGTGTTACGATTATCACGATTATTATGCATTAATTAATTTCACACTATTAATGTGTAAAATCAAATATAGCCTAGTTAAAATATATATTACTAATTATAAAATATTTTAAATCTATTAACTCATTGAGTGCCAACCACGTAATTTCTCGTTTTTCGTTCCCATGCGTTGAGTGCCAAAAACAAGATTTTACGTTTTCTGCTTTTTTTTAAATTATGAAATGGACACTTTAACACACCTTATGTGTAAATGTGGGGACTCTACGACGAGCAGAACTGAAATAGATGACGATCAAAAACTCATGACAGCTTTAAAGTTTTTATCATAACTCAGCTTTTGCAAACGGAGTTCTGCATGTGGATGCAGCAGCTGCTCTGCTCTCACCCGCGAGGCTCCAGCAGCTCGGAGGCGAAACAGGAAGCTCTCAGCCGACAGTCCCGCCCGTCATCTGGAGCAACACCGTGTCCTCCCCAAGGTCCTCCTGCAGTAAAATGTGATGGTCTCTGGGCCAAAGCAGACCGGAACCACCGACCCGTACCACAGAAGGACCGCGACCACCGGTGGGGCCGGTGTTCCCGACCTGCTGTGGCCGAGAGACCATCACATTCCGCGGCGAGAGGCTGTGCCACGGCACGGTGCGTCTGTGTTATTGTTGTTTAGTGGCGCCCCCCTGTGCATTTACCTTTACTTTGGTGCACATTTGCCGACACGGTTCATACATAATCTTTTTTTGGAAAGTGACAGTATTTAGGAATCTTTGCGATCAATTAATTGTGGCGTTTAATACGGCGATTAATTGTGAAAACAAGTAATTGTGACATCCCTAGTCCTGAAGCTACAAAGGAAACAAAGTAGAAAGTCACACAAAGGTCACAGAGGTCGTGCAGCTCGGTGTGTGAAGGGTTAACTGTGAACAAACAGCAGCGGCAGCCATCTTTGTTGTGAATATTAATGTATAGCCTACGTAGGAGTAACCACGGTAACAATGTGACGTCACTGCCTCAGAACTCCCTCCATCTTTCCTTCCTTCCTTCCTTCCTTCCTTCCTTCCTTCCTTCCTTCCTTCCTTCCCTTCGTCCTTACTTCTTTCTTCCTTTTTGACCCAATTAACCCAATCTGTTTCCTCCCTCCATCTTTCTTTCCTTCCTTCTTTCCTTTCTTCCTTCCTTCTTCTTCCTTCCTTGAACGAATCTATTCCCTCCCTCCATCGTTCTTTCCTTCCTTCCTTCCCATCATCCTTACTCCTTCCTTCCATCTATATTTCCTTCCGTTTTCCCTTCCTTCTTTCCTTCCTTCTTTCCCTTCGTCCTTCCTTCCTTCCTTGACCCAGGAGGACAACAGGAGGGTTAAATAAATAAATAAAGGTTTTTCTCTTCCTCTGTTTCCAGACCAGTTCCCATCTTTACCTGAAATCAACCTGCTCTTTATTCAACCCCCCCCCTCCTCTCCTCCCCCTCCTCCCCCTCCTCCTCCCTCCCCCCTCCTCCAGCTGACGAATCAATCTGCTCGCTGTCGCTCCACCTGTCCACAAAAACAACTCTGAACATCTCTCTCCCCCCCCTCTGGTCCTCCTGAGCGCCGGCTGCAGGTGAAAACAAACAGGAAGTGACAGCCTCAGTTAACCCGTCGCTGCTCGGTCACATGACGCCGTCGTCTCCCCGCTCCTTGCTGCTCCTCGCTGCTCGCCGCTCTGATTCGTCTCCTTGTTCTTATTGAGTTTTTCTTCTTGTGAATAAATAAATATTTATCAGCCGGGGAGGGGGGAGGAGGGGGGGTTGGGCATCACAGGGCCAGACAATGTGTGTTCACTATTAGTATCAATTTACAAATAAACTGCTTTTTTGGTGACTGGATCTCCGATGTCAGATTTTGATAAATGGTTTCAATTTGGCAGCTGCTTTCGAGTGTCAGAGCCGCCGCACGGAGTCGGCCTCGGTTATCCTCACAGCCGCCAGCCAGCAGCCAGAATAATCTCTTCATACTAACCACACCACCTGACGGCAGCGTGTGTGTGTGTCTTAAAGGAACAGTCCGGTGTTTTTACAACATTGACTTCACTGCTGCTGTTTGTTGATTTAAAGGGATAGTTCAACATTTAGTCAAATTGGCCCATTGCCATAATCCCTATAGTCATAACAGTAAAGGTTCGTTACCTTTAATTGTCGGTGCAAGCTATTTTTAGAACGCCGGAGCAGAGCCGCGAGCTGCTCAGAGCTACGCTACGGAGGCTCATGGGATTTCTTGGTTTCCCTCATCAAACTCATCAAATACACAATCCAACAACTCCACAACGCTCTGGTGGACAAGTTGTGACCTGCACATTCACCACGCTATGAGATAATAACACAACGTTACCAGACAGAGTTGTTGTAGAGGGAAATGCAGAGACTGCTTGATGAAAAACTGTCCCTGAAAAATTTCCCTCTACAACAACTCTGTCTGGTAACGTTGTGTTATTATCTCATAGTGTGGTGAATGTGCAGGTCACAACTTGTCCACCAGAGCGTTGTGGAGTTGTTGGATTGTGTATTTGATGAGTTTGATGAGGGAAACCAAGAAATCCCATGAGCCTCCGTAGCGTAGCTCTGAGCAGCTCACGGCTCTGCTCCGCCGTTCTAAAAATAGCTTGCACCGACAATTAAAGGTAATGAACCTACTGCTATAACTATAGGGATTATGGCAATGGGCCAATTTGACTAAATGTTGAACTATCCCTTTAAAGTGTTTTTCATAAATCACTTCACCTCAGTGTCTCGACCGTCTGATGCTGTTGCTCAGATGTGTCTGCTTAATTCTCTGCTACTATTATAGGCTATTATTATTATTTATATATGTATATAATTATTAATTCAGTTTGTTCAGGGCGCTGCTGCTGCTGTTTGATCTGATCTCTTCTGCTGCGTCGAATAAAACAATAAATTAAATGAAGAGTTACAAAGGAGATACTAGAACTAATTAATAAATGAAAAGTGTGAATGATTCAACACTTTTTAAAATTCAGATCACAGCGACAGAAAGAAGAAGGAGAAGAGGGAAAAGAAGAAGTAGGGAACATGGACGAGTTCCTTCAGTGACCAGAGAAGTTTGAACTTTATGATGTCACAGTGACGGTGACCTTTGACTTCCTTCAGTTTTACAGACAAACACTGAATCTGATCAGAACCTTAACGATTATTAATCAGTTATCAGAAACAGACGATGCCTTCACTGACACTGGGAAAGACGTAGACTATTTATCATCTGTTTAATCAAATCTGAACGATTCAGTTTGAAACATCACATGATCGATGACGACACTGGAATCTGATCAGTGGTGTAGTCTAATGTTTTGAAGTGGGTAAACTGCTTTTTAGGTGGTAAACTGTTCATACTTGTATCACATAGGCCGGTGGTTCTCAAACTTTTTTATATCAAGGACCCAAAATTGACACAAATTAGACCACAGACCCCCATTGGACAAAATTTTGAAGCAAACACCAGAAATACACAAACAATCAATGTACGTTTAAATTAGGCGTACATTTTTGAAAGATTTACAGAAATTTCTGGGAAAAAAGTTGAAACATTTCTAGGAAAAAGTGGTAATATTTCAAAAAAAATGAACAAAAAAGTTCAAAAAAATGAGAAAAAATAAAATTTCGCTTTTTTTTTTTTTTTTTTTTTACAAAAATGTGGTAAAATTTCTCAAAAAAAAGTGGGAACATTTCAAAAAGTCAAACAATAACTAAAAAAGTGATGCAACTTATGAAAAACATAGTTTTGTTGTACTGGGTATACTGAAATATTTATGCAATTTCAGTGGCTATACTGAGTATACCTGAGTACACTACTGGATCTGATCAATAATCAATCACTGACCGGTCAGCTGACTCATCCCCCCTCCAGCAGCACTGAGCGGAACCAGCTGATCCTAACGTGGCCGCTCTGACTGACAGGTGCATTCTGGGTAACTACCTGCTGCACTAAACTAACCGCCCGGCCTCGAGTCTGACCTCTGACCTCTGACCCCGACCTCAGCGCTGCACGCACGGCGGCGACTTAATGACTGGTCTCCACTGACCTTAGGTAACCTCTCAGGGTCTCCGGGGTGACGGGGGATGACCTTCTGTAACCTCTGGAAGCCGTAGTCGATGGTCGGCTCGTTCAAGGCTGCAGGACGAGAGAGAGAGTTAGACAACGTGAACTTCATCCTCATTCATAAAACACTGTTGTTGTTTCCTGTGTGAACCGTGTGTGTGTGTGTGTGTGTGTGTGTGTGTGTGTGTCAGTGGTGGACAGTAACGGAGTAAATTTACTTGAGTACTGTACTTAAGTACATATCCAGAGGATTTGTACTTTACTTGAGTATTAGATTTCTTTGGTACTTATTACTCTTACTTGAATACATACTGAAATTATCGCTCGTGTTGTCTCTAACTGGACGACACACTTCTTATTGGTTGAAAAGTACACGCTGCTTTCTGTTGACAAGCTAGTTATCAGAGAGAGGAGAATATGAGAGGAAAAAACACTCAATGTGAAAAACAGCAACCTGGAAATGCCAGGAATCTCAGAATAGCGCCGCAAGTTTGTTTCCGTCCCTCGATAATTTGATTGGTTTGGATTCTGAACCAATAGAACATACTCGCGACAAAATCGTCACTCTGCATATCAGGACACCTGCGCGCGAGTTTTCGTTGCCGCTTCGCTTCGCTCGCTGTATGTCAGGACAAGGTGTTAGAGTTAGGGGCTAAAGGGAAAACATTATGTTAATGAGTGTCCTCACAAAGATAGCATTACAAACACGTGTGTGTGTGTGTGTGTGTGTGTGTGTGTGTGTGTGTGTGTTACATTGACCCCAGTCTGTTGTCTCTTATTAACATTGACCACTAACACACAGAGAGAGAGAGAGAGCAGTGTCAACCTCGCCCGCCCCCTCTCTCTCTCTCTTATCTCCTGCTGTTTATTAGGTGAGACCTCTCTCTCTCTCTCTCTACCTGTCCTTTTCATTGCTAATTCAATCCACTCAGCCTCTTTCTTCTCCTCCTCCTCCAGCCGGAGAAACACCAGGAAATGAGTGTGTGCAGATACTTCTCCATAATCAAGCCCATTAATCATAAAAGCCTGTCAAATTTGACTTTGGGGACAATTTGTCAGCCGATCTCCTCCTCGCCGCTTTGTCGCCGCGGCCTCTTGTATCCTGTAAGGATGATTGACACTCCAAATGCCGCTGAGTAGAATAGCTAGTTTGGCGCTAATATGCATAACCGCGGCTTTCATGAATAAGAATAAGGTTGAGCGATACGGCGGCGGTGCGGCGCGGAGGGAGGGAGGGAGGGAGGGAGGGAGGGGTCTCCTTCAAAGGGGCCCGCCGCCGTTTGTCGCCGCCGTCCAAATAGATGTTATTACCATTATAACAATATTTGTTTTCTTTCCCGGGGAACGGGCGAGCGAGGGCTGCTAAATCAAATTTGTCGGAGCTGGTTTGGAGGCGGAGAGAGAGAAAGAGAGAGAGAAAGAGAGAGGAGAGGAGGAGAGGAGTGGGGGGAGACGAGGCCTCGCCGCGGGGGCCGCCATGTTGGGTTTCTGGGCTGAGAGGAAGCAGCCTGAATCTACACTGCAAAAACTCAAAATCTTACCAAGAATATTTGTCTTATTTCTAGTCAAAATGTCATTTCTAGTCAAAACAAATCTCATTCTACTTAAAATAAGACTCATCACATTAAAAAGCAGTTTGTTTTTAGACACTTTTTACTTCTTTCAAGCACTTATTTCACTTGAAATAAGTAGAAAAATCTGACAGTGGAGCTGAAGTTTTTCTTTCTTATTACAAGCACAAAAACTTGCTTTCACTGGCAAATTTTTATTTCAAGTGGAAATTAGTTTGAAACAAATGAAAATTATCTCAAAACAAGTTCATTTTTAGGTGATGAGTCTTATTTTAAGAGAAAAGAGATTCGTTTTGACTAGAAATGACATTTTGACAAGAAATAAGACAAATATTCGCGGAAAGATTTTGAGTTTTTGCAGTGTATTACTCCTCCTCCTCCTCCATCGCTTCACTGTCGAGTCCCACAGAGACGTTTTGTTTGGGGGGGTTGGGGGGTGTGGGAGGGGGGGTGTCATGGAGGATGAATGGAGATAATGTGTCAGAACGACACGAGCAGCGATCGGCCTCTGGACGCCGCCAACAAACACCTCAACACCTCCACTGAGACAGAGAGAGACAGAGAGAGAGGCATCATGGGAAACACTGGGATTGAATAAAAAACCCATTTACACTCAGAGAGGTGGTGGTGGGGGGGGGGGGCTCATCTGTGACCTTGTGACCTCACGTGTCTCCACTTCTTACACCTGACTCTGTTAGGCCACGCCCCCCAACACACACACACACACACACACACCTTCTGTGTTTTCATTTCTTGCCTGAACATGTTTTATTCACTGCAAAAACTCAAAATCTTACCAAGAATATTTGTCTCATTTCCAGTCAAAACTGTCATTTCTAGTTGAAACAAATCTCATTCTACTTAAAATAAGACTCGTCACATTAAAAAGCGGGTTGTTTTTAGACACTTTTTACTTCTTTCAAGCAGATTTTCACTTGAAATAAGTAGAAAAATCTGATAGTGGAGCAAGTTTTTCTTTCTTATTTCAAACACAAAAAACTTGCTTTCGCTGGCAGATTTTTCTACTCATTTCAAGTGAAAATTTGTTTGAAATAAATGACAATTAACCAAAAACAAGTTAATTTTTAGGTGAAGAGTCTTATTTAAAGTGGAAAGAGATTCGTTTTGACTAGAAATGAGACATTTTGACAAGAAATAAGACAAATATTCTTGGTAAGATGAGTTTGAGTTTTTGCAGTGTGAGGCATTTAATGAATGAACTCCCCCCTCCCCCTGCAGAAATTAAACCCATTACGTCCTCTTATTAAAATCTGGCTGCGCTCTGACCGCAGCGCCCCATTGGCTGCCTGCAGGAACCCCCCCGTAACCCCCCTCTCAGGGCCAATCGATAGCAGCGGCTGCAGCCTCCCTCGCTGCAAAGAGCCGGGTAATTGGAGAGCGAGCGGCGGCTGGCAGCGCGAGACCCTGACCCCACCCCCCCCCACCCCACGCCACCCCCCCACGCATCACAGCGTCCATATGAAGACAGATTGGCTGAGTTAGTGTAAACATATGCTGCAGTTCCAGGCATCAGCGCCACTTTCTCCTTCTAATCTGTATTGATTTGTCTCTGCCGCTCTTCTCTTCACTGGGCCAGAGGGGGGAGGGGCTGTTTATAAATCACACAACCAGGAGAGGGAGATAATTCAGAGGTGAGGTGGTGGTGGCGGTGGCGTTCTTTATATATTTAACTCTCATAGAGCGTTAAAAAAACGTTCCTTTAGCGGTATTAGTGGCTGTTTTTGGCAACTAACTTTTATCTGCTGTAAAAATATATCAGATTAATATTTCTTTCTACTTTTTTTGCATAAATCTGTTAAGCAACTTCAGTCCTAATCAAAACTACTAAATATTAAAAAAAAAAATCAGGATTTTAACCCTTTAAGTGCCAATTTAGAAGATGAAGTCACTGATTTTGGAAGGGGAAAAACACAAAATGAGCTATTTTCAATATAAAAAGTGATCGGAGACAGGATTTTTTTTTCATGCTATCACAGCCTTGGATATGTCAAAGATTAGTAACATAATTGGTTTTGATGCATATTTAGTTTTTGTGCAGCAACAGATTTTCAAAAAAACTTCCTTTAGCGGTATTAGGGTCGTTTTTGGCAACACATTTTGACTGCTGTAAAAATATATCAGATAAATATTTTTTTCAAATTTTTTTTGCATAAATCTGTTAATCAACTTCAGTCTTGATCAAAACTACTAAATATTTTTTTAAAAATCAAAATTTTAACCCTTTGAATGCCAATTGAAAAAACAAGGTCACTGATATGGGAAAAAATACACACAAAATGAGCTATTTTCAATGTAAAAAGTGATTGGACAAAGAATTTTTTTTTCATGTTATCACAGTCTTGGACATGTCTTAGATTAGTAACATCAATGACTTTTATGCATATTTAGTTTTCGTGCAGCAACAGATTTTCTTAAAAAAAATCCTTAGTGGCTGTTTTTGCTCCATTGACTCCCATTATAACCACATGTTTTGAATGCAGAGACATTACACCGTATATAAATATAATTTTTACAGTCAGGGTGATCAACCCTGTTCAGAAGGGATCAAATTAGGTAATTTTACTGTTGATCACCTGGTTCACCCATTTACCCATTACTTAGGCCTGTTGTATTACTAGCCTAGTTTCTGTATCTGTATAATGGTGTTTATGAGCATATTTGTGTGTGTGTGTGTGTGTGTGTGTGAAGTTCTGAGTGCCAAGGCTCCTCTTCTCAAGATCAAAAGGCCACCTGGCCAGCAGTTGCATAATCACACTTACACTTTGTTATTGTTTACTGTATGTAGACTCTTTGTAGTTCTGAGAGCCGGGGTGCATGTTTTGATTTTTTGGCTATATCAAGGTCGGTGCACAAAGGTCACACACCTAAGGCCGCGTTCAGACTGCCAGCAAAAATCCGATTTTTAGCCCATCCAGATTGGATTGGAACCGGATGACTCTTTTGAAGTCTGAACAGTCCCAAATCACATGAAAAAATCGGATCGAAAGATCCGTTTTGCAAAAATCGGATCGAAAGATCCGTTTTGCAAAAATCGGATTTCATGTGATTTGGGACTGTTCAGACTTCAAAAGAGTCATCCGGTTCCAATCCAATCTGGATGGGCTAAAAATCGGATTTTTGCTGGCAGTCTGAACGCGGCCTTAGGTGTGTGACCTTTGTGCACCGACCTTGATATTAGTGTTGGGCGATTTTGACATTCTCAGATCGTCCCAATCGCCCTCCCTGGAGATCGCCGATAGACCTATCTATCGCCGGGGTCCGGGGGGGGGTTGGCGGCGGAGGCCGTTCCACGTGTTCGTTCGACCGGAGGGGGGGGGCGGCAGCGGCGTATGAGTATCGCTTTTACCGTGCCCTGCTGTCATGCATGCGCGCTTCTCTCTGTGTGTGTGTGAGGGCTAATAACGGAGAAAGAGCGCTATGATCAATGAACGGAACGCTATTGCGTTGCCGAAAGCCGAAAAATCTATTCATGGCGGACGTAATTTATTTGTGGCATATCAGTGAACACGTCGTCGGGCTGTGACATACAGGGCTGGCGTCGGCAGCCTAGCATAGACAGCCACAACACCAGCTAAACGTGTTTCCTCAAATTTGAGGCGGAGTGGCCACCCTGTTTACCACAGAGATGTTGTGTGCGGTCATATGACTACCTGGCTCCGTCTGATTGGACGTCGCCAGTGGCTGCATTTGATTGGTGAAACACTGTCATTTGACAGAGTATAGTTGGAAGCAGCAAGCCAAGCGGCTTCATTAAAACAAAACAAACAGATTGCGCATTAGATCAATAAAAAAGTAGCGAGTATGTGTGTGTGTAAAATCGGCAAGAAAACAAAACATCGCCGATCGTCCTTCCAATCGCCGATAGACGATTGGATCGCCAATCGGCACAACCCTACTTGATATAGCCAAAAAATCAAAACATGCACCCCGGCTCTCAGAACTACAAAGAGTCTACATACAGTAAACAATAACAAAGTGTAAGTGTGATTATGCAACTGCTGGCCAGGTGGCCTTTTGATCTTGAGAAGAGGAGCCTTGGCACTCAGAACTTCACACACACACACACACACACACACACACACACACAAATATGCTCATAAACACCATTATACAGATACAGAAACTAGGCTAGTAATACAACAGGCCTAAGTAATGGGTAAATGGGTGAACCAGGTGATCAACAGTAAAATTACCTAATTTGATCCCTTCTGAACAGGGTTGATCACCCTGACTGTAAAAATTATATTTATATACGGTGTCATGTCTCTGCATTCAAAACATGTGGTTATAATGGGAGTCAATGGGGAAAAACAGCCACTAAGGATTTTTTTTTAGAAAATCTGTTGCTGCACGAAAACTAAATATGCATAAAAGTCATTGATGTTACTAATCTAAGACATGTCCAAGACTGTGATAACATGAAAAAAAAATTCTTTGTCCAATCACTTTTTACATTGAAAATAGCTCATTTTGTGTGTATTTTTTCCCATATCAGTGACTTTGTTTTTTCAATTGGCATTCAAAGGGTTAAAATTTTGATTTTTAAAAAAATATTTAGTAGTTTTGATCAAGACTGAAGTTGATTAACAGATCTATGCAAAAAAATTTGAAAAAAATATTTATCTGATATATTTTTACAGCAGTCAAAATGTGTTGCCAAAAACGACCCTAATACCGCTAAAGGAAGTTTTTTTGAAAATCTGTTGCTGCACAAAAACTAAATAGGCATCAAAACCAATTATGTTACTAATCTTTGACATATCCAAGACTGTGATAGCATGAAAAAAATTTTCTTTGTCCAATCACTTTTTATATTGAAAATAGCCCATTTTGTGTGTATTTTTTCCCATATCAGTGACTTGGTTTTTTCAATTGGCATTCAAAGGGTTAAAATTTTGAATTAAAAAAAATTTTTTAGTAGTTTTGATCAAGACTGAAGTTGATTAACAGATTTATGCAAAAAAATTTGAAAAAAATATTTATCTGATATATTTTTACAGCAGTCAAAATTTGTTGCCAAAAACGACCCTAATACCGCTAAAGGAAGTTTTTTTGAAAATCTGTTGCTGCACAAAAACTAAATAGGCATCAAAACCAATTATGTTACTAATCTTTGACATATCCAAGACTGTGATAGCATGAAAAAAATTTTCTTTGTCCAATCACTTTTTATATTGAAAATAGCTCATTTTGTGTGTATTTTTTTCCCATATCAGTGACTTGGTTTTTTCAATTGGCATTCAAAGGGTTAAAAAATTTGAATTAAAAAATTTTGTTTAGTAGTTTTGATCAAGACTGAAGTTGATTAACAGATTTATGCAAAAAAATTTGAAAAAAATATTTATCTGATATATTTTTACAGCAGTCAAAATTAGTTGCCAAAAACGACCCTAATACCGCTAAAGGGTAGTAAATTTGCCGACAGTGTAATATTGACCTTTTGAAAATTTCGAAATCATATTTTCAAATTGTATGTAAAAATAAGGTTTGTCAGCAAAAATCATGCCATTTGCTGCAATATAGTGAAAGTTATGGTCAAATTAAGAGGAAAAAGTGACCCCTAGTGGCTGTTTTTGGCGCTAATACCGCAAAAGGGTTAATCAAGTATTTATCGCTCTCTCTGGTCGGTTCTCTGTCTCTCCTCCGTGAAAGCGAGGGAGGAAAAAGGGTTAAAAAAATATCAAGAGGTACTAAGTTATGAAACAGTTTATCCGATTTAGCAAAAAATTGTTTAGCAAAAAATGTTTAAAAGTCTATGTTTAAAAATCATTTAACTGCTGTTTTGTAATGTATTGTCTATGTAGGTTCATTGATAACTATATAATACTGATTATTATTCTCACTATTATTATTATTGCTCATGAGTTACTAATGGACACACGTGCATGCACACATACACACATAGCCTACACACTTATATTTTCTGGGGGTTTTTCTATATTATTGTTGTTAGTCACTATTATTTTTATAATTTTTTTCAAGTTATCTTGTGCTTTTGTACATTAAATTGTAATATTAATATTATTATAAGGTGGAGGCTTCAAATAAGCCCACCGTGGTTTTTTGCCTCTCCCTGCACTGTTTCATTATTACTTATCATGTTTGGTGGCGGTGGGGGAGTTGGGGGGGGGGGGGGGGTTCTTTATATATTTAATCAAGTATTTATCGCTCTCTCTGGTTGGTTCTCTGTCTCTCCTCCTGTGAAAGCGATCAAACGGTCGGTCGGCGTCCTGCTGGTCGGAGTCGGCGCAGTCATCAGGAGGCTAAGTGACTGCAGGGGGGGGGCAGGTTACACGATAAACTAATTTGTTGATGGCGGATTTCAGCAGGTCAAAGAGAGAGAGAGAGAGAGAGAGGGAGAGGAAACATGGGAGGAAAAAGGATGCAGTGAAATATTCCTACAAAATAAAAGCTGTCAGGTCACAGAGAAGATCAAAGGAGGAGATCACAAACACTTTTTCCTTGTTGTGATGATTTCTTTACAACAATAAACGGTGGAGCAGTGCAGTGGTAGGCTAATGTCCAGAATATCTCTGACTGTTTATTTTAGTAAAGAAATCATCACAACAAGGACAAAGTGTTAGTTTCTGTGGCGGGGAGAGCAGGCGCTCTGTGATGGGATAGTAATGTCTTTCCAGGATGTTTTAGAGTTCGGCTATCTGAGGTGAGGGGCTACATGCAAAAACACAAAGTTTAGACTGTTTATACTGTACACTATTTGAGTTCAGTGGTGTCTCTAAGGATTCCACTCATGTAGCCTACCATAGATATCCGATTGTTTTCTGAGTGTTTGTTGTGGTTGAAAGAATTGCCCCCATGGGTTAGCGTTGTCGCTATCCCTAGCGCCGGGTAGCCATGGTAACTCCGGTTTGCCTGCATCAATTTTAGTCACGTTTTTTGCTCCCCCCCCCCAACACTGGGTGACCATCAGAACAACGATTTAGGGGTCAAACATGACCAGAATTCTCCTTTAAATACTGTTCTATGCGTTGTATTCAGCTGGAATTGCTAACAACGGCTAACAATGGCTAACAACAACAACAGGACATGTGGAATACCGTCAACTCTTCCGAGGTAACTGGAATGCACCATAAGTGTCTGGTGTTTTTTTGTTGTTTTTTTGGTCTGGTGAAGGGGTTCTCAACCTTTTCCAAGCAAAATTGTGATTTTAACACATAAATGAAGCATTCTGGTGTAAAGCACATAGAGTAGGCCTACTGACTGAGGTTCCTATCATTGTAAGGCAACAAGGCAAGAATGGCTGGAGTGTATGAAACTTAAACTGAACTCAGAACTGGTCTAGTGGGGAGCAAAAACTAATCTGTTTTAAATCTAGGGATCTGGACCTGCCATTCAAGGGCCTGTTTGCTCTGCTATGGGGGGGCATGTCCGTGCAGCGGTGCGCCGCGGACATGCACGGAGGAAAAAAAAAAAAAAACGAAACCGGATGCGCGCCGCCACGTCCACTTGGACCAACAGGTCCGCTCATGCCGACAGCGACAGCGGCAGGAGATCCAACACTACCTGGCTTATCACCGCCTCCAGAAAGTGACTGAGTCACGCCACCGGACTCATACGTGCAGGCAGGCCAGGGTTGCCAGATAGTGTGAAAAATATCCCCCACAAACGTACTTTTTTCCTTCTGTGATTAGCGGGAGAAATTAGCGACTGGGGGATGTCCCCCACCCTCCCGTCCTGTGCTCGCGCCCCCCGGGAGAGTGTCCACGCCCCCCACGCCCCCCCGGTTGAGAACCACTGGTCTAGTGTGTTTACATGATGCTCAACCCCCCCAGTCCACATATCTTCCTCCTATATCGTCCTGTCTTACTCCTTCCTCCTGTCCACCACCTGTCCTCCTCTTGTCCTCTGAATCTGAATCTTCCTCTCTGTTCAGACTGACAACAGCTCAGAGACGCTGGAGGGGGGGGAGGGGGGTCTTACTGCTCCATCTCTCCATCTCATTACCCCCCCCTCCTCCTCCATGCTTCAGCAGCGTCCATACGTCCTCTCAGCTGTTTACATCCTCTCTGCTCTTTACATTTATTTCTCTGTCGCTCCGTCTCATTTGCCGCCTCGCTCTCTCCTCGCTCCCTCCTCTCCTCGCCGTCTCCTCGCTCCGTGTCCGTGGTAACAGGTGGAGATGAGCCGTGCCGCCGTGCGCTCTGGGGGCCGCTCGCCGCTCACCTGCAGCTCAGGTGTGACTCTCTCTGATGATGTGGCTCGGAGGCACAGTCATGTCCCCGGTGAGCAGCTTCCATCGCTCTCATCATCTCAAATAGACGCCGTGTTCCATATGAAACACGCCGCGCCGCTGAGCCTCTCCAATCTCCAATCTCCAATCTCTCGTCTCCCCCGGCTGTTTGATTGATGCAGGTCATGGCGCCGTTTGGCCGATGGCCGCCGCTCATCATCCCTCACTTCCTGCTGGGGGGGTCGAGGGGGTTAGGATGTAGGAGACTGTGAAGCTGAAGTGGACGAACTGATTTGTTTCTGCGCCTGTCAAGTGGCCGAGGAGGCAGAATACCCAGCATGCATCAGGGCAGCGAGTTATTATTGATCTGCTGCTTGATCCTGCACCTGTCAATCACACAGCCACTCAGCAGCATCGTCTAGGCTACTACAACAACCTTCAATTTCAAAATAAAAGTCTGATGTTAGTTCTAAGGGTTCTTCTTCCTGGTCCCTGTTAGTCCACTAGCTCCTGAGTCCTGGTCCTGGTCCCTGCACTGCAAAAACTCAAAATCTTACCAAGAATATTCGTCTTATTTCTAGTCAAAATGTCATTTCTAGTCAAAGCAAATCTCATTATACTTAAAATAAGACTCATCACATTAAAAGCAGCTTGTTTTTAGACACTTCTTACTTTTTTTCAAGCAGATTTTCACTTGAAATAAGTAGAAAAATCTGATAGTGGAGCAAGTTTTTCTAGATTAGTTTAGAAATGAGACAGTTTGACAAGAAATAAGACAAATATTCTTGGAAAGATTTTGAGTTTTTGCAGTGTGTTAGTCCTCCAGGTCCTCAGTCCTGGTCCTGGTCCTCTTAAATCCTGGTCCTGGTCCCCGTTAGTCCACTAAGTCCTCAGTCCTGGTCCCCGTTAGTCCACTAGGTCCTCAGTCCTGGTCCCCGTTAGTCCACTAGGTCCTCAGTCCTGGTCCCCGTTAGTCCACTAGGTCCTCAGTCCTGGTCCCCGTTAGTCCACTAGGTCCTCAGTCCTGGTCCCCGTTAGTCCACTAGGTCCTGAGTCCTGGTCCCTTTTAGTCCACTAGGTCCTGAGTCCTGGTCCCCGTTAGTCCTCCAGGTCCTGAGTCCTGGTCCCTGTTAGTCCTCCAGGTCCTCAGTCCTGGTCCTTGTTAGTCCACTAGGTCCTGAGTCCTGGTCCTGTTTATATCCTGTTAGTCCACTAGGTCCTGAGTCCTGGTCCTGTTTATATCCTGTTAGTCCACTTGGTCCTGAGTCCTGGTCCTCTAAAATCCTGGTCCTGGTCCCCGTTAGTCCACTAGGTCCTGAGTCCTGGTCCCCGTTAGTCCTCCAGGTTCTCAGTACTGGTCCTGGTCCCTGTTAGTCCACTAGGTCCTGAGTCCTGGTCCTGGTCCCCGTTAGTCCTCCAGGTTCTCAGTACTGGTCCTGGTACTGAGTCTTGGTCCCTGTTAGTTCTGGTTCTGGTCCTGGTCTCTATGCAATGGAGGTCCTCAGGTCTAGTCTCAGTCACGAGGTTCCAGTGAAGAGAAGTGACAGCGTGAGGCGGAACTTAAGTTAAACTCACTGGCCCATAAAACAGGTGCTAACCCGCCTGCCTAGTGGTCATTGACCTCTTGGCCAAGCGGTTAGCGTCCTCGCCGGGGGCGGCCAGAACAACATCGGTCCCATCTGTCCAGCTGTCCTCAGGCCAGTATCTGCCCCCCCTCCCCCCCCACCACCACCAACTCGTCTTCTCTTTAACCCAGATGAACCCCCCCCCCCCCCCTCAGGGAGTTGCCGTGGCGATGAGCCTCCTCCCAGTCCCAGCATGTTAATCAGTCAGTAATTACCTACGTGTGATTAGAGCCCAGTGCCTCAAAGAAATAGGAAATAGGCCCCCACCTGAGAACTTATTACCCCCCCACCCCCCAAGGAGACAACACACTTCTCCTTCTATTAAAAGACCACAGGCTCCGCCCACACAGGTGTCAGGGGGGCGGGGCTTACACCGAACGCCTTCCTACGAGTTGCATTCACTTGAAAACAAAAAAAACAACTCATTTTTTTCTGAGTAATTATTTTTTTGTTTTGTTTTTTTGAATATTTTTTTCTGATTTTCAGAGTAATAACTAACTAACTAGATTTCAAAATCCCGTGAGAAGCCCCCACCTGCAGGTAACGTTTAACCGCTATGGTCAAGTCTCCACTTCACCATGATGTAAATGCTCCACTTCAAAACACAATCGATCTTCCTGGCATTGTTTTGTGCTACGTGTGGCCTATATACACTGCAAAAACTCAAAATCTTACCAAGAATATTTGTCTTATTTCAAGTCAAAACAAATCTCATTCTACTTCAAATAAGACTCATCACATAAAAAGCAGCTTGTTTTTATACACTTTTTACTTTTTTCAAGTATATTTTCACTTGAAATAAGTAGAAAAATCTGATAGTGGAGCAAGTTTTTCTTTCTTTTTACAAGCACAAACAACTTGCTTTCACTGGCAGATTTTAAGTGGAAAGAGATTAGTTTTGACTAGAAATTAGACATTTTGACAAGAAATAAGACAAATATTCTTGGAAAGATTTTGGGTTTTTGCAGTATAGTGTGTAAGGACTAAATTCAAAATAAAGGTGACCTTCCAAAACGGATTCAATTGCATGATTTGCAACGTGATGTAGATTTTCAAAAGAAAAACCCAGTAATGTTTCTTATTTTCAACGTGTTCCCTGTAAACTCAGATTGGAGACGAACTGTTATTACAGAACTCCACCTCAGAGAGCGTCGCCTTTATTTTGAAATCAGTCCTCACATCCAGGTGGGAGCTTCTCACGGGATTTTGGAATCTCGTTAAGTCAGAAATAAAATTACGCCAAAAAAAACAAAATATATATTACTCAGTATTTGTTTGTTTTTTTCAAGTGAATGCTCTAGTACGCCTCTGTACTCGACCACATGTTGGACCAGAAACTAAAATATTCAGCTTTTATTTTACGGCCGTGTGTTTTCTCCATGAAACAGAATGTACAAATGTAGGATTCACATGAAGCCTGGAGGACAAACTCAACAATCTCATCGCCCATCAACATCATCAACAGCTCACTATGAAATCTATTTAATTAGTGTCCTCATTCTAATTCATTATTACTGAATGAACTGGACTGTTTTTACCGCTGCTGCTGTTTTATGTTCAACTCTGTTTTTAACTTCGTCAAAGAAGAATTTCCACTGCGTTTTGGAGGGGGACAATAAAGGTTTTCCTGATTTCTGATTCTTATTTGTTTGTTTGTCTATTTATTTATTTATATCCTCCCCCCAGCACCCCCTCCTCCCCCCCCCCCTCTCTGGGGTTCACGGTGGTCGGGGTCTGAGCTGTCTGTCAATCACAGTTTAAAGTTCATGAAATTTCTATGAGCATCGATTTCAGCAGAGGCGAGTGGACGGAGGAGGAGGAGGGGGAGGGGGATTGGTGGGGTGGGGTGGGGGGTGGGGGGTCAGTAACTCCATTGATTGATCAAGTGTCTCCCTCTCTTTGAATTTCTCGGGGTGCAGTTTGACGGACAGGAGCTGAGACACTGAACTGAACTCAGCTGTTTCCTCAATAAATGACTGAAACACAACGTCACACATTTTACATAGGCTACATACAGCTCTGGAAAAAACTAAGAGAGCACTTTCACAAATGTTTCTTAAAAGCATCTCTACATGTATGACCTTCATTCTTTTCTTTTCTTTTTTAAGCACCAACACAAACACAACTCATTCTCCTTAATGAGACACTGATGAGGTCATCACCTGAACCACATCTGGTTTTATAGGAAGATTATAAAAACCACTGCTGGGATTAAACATTGACATTATCCCACTAAAACTGATTTATAAACTCTTCCTGAGTTAAAATATTCTTGCTGTGTTGCTCAGGAATAAATATCAACATGTTTTCTTTGCATTATTATTATTATTCAAGTTCTGAAAAGACTTGATTTTTTTTGTTATTTAGACTATTTGGTCTCTTCATTTTTTCCAGGGCTATATATGTGTCTTGACCAGAGCGATTACCCATGATCCTCTCTGGACGAAAAAAACTAAAACGCACACCAAGGCTGTGTCCGAAATCCCCCCTACTCTCTATCTAGTGACCAGTTGTTGTAGTGGTGTCCGAATGTTTAGTGATTATTAATGTTCACTATATAGTGACTGAATCTATCCCACAATTCACCGCGAAATGTAGTGAACATCTGATGTTCGCTAACCGGAGCAAGATATCCCATCATGCATTGCGGTCAGGGATGGCCGTTACCACAGCGGCCCAGAGCGACCGGTGTAGCTACCAAATAAATTAAGTAGTGACCGGTGTAGCTACCAAATAAATGCAGTAGTGACCGGTGTAGCTACCAAATAAATGCAGTAGCGACCGGTGTAGCTACCAAATAAATGCAGTAGCGACCGGTGTAGCTACCAAATAAATGAAGTAGTGACCGGTGTAGCTAGCTACCAAATAAATGCAGTAGCGAACGGTGTAGCTACCAAATAAATGAAGTAGTGACCGGTGTAGCTACCAAATAAATGAAGTAGTGACCGGTGTAGCTAGCTACCAAATAAATGCAGTAGTGACCGGTGTAGCTACCAAATAAATGCAGTAGTGCAGCAGCCTCAATAAATCCACAGACTCCCACAACAAACGTCAGAGCAAATTTCCTAACAAGCGTTATAAACTGACCACAAACTCTGGATAGCGAGGCTAGTTTATGTTAGCCCGTCTATGGTGTTTTACATTATACGTTAACATTAAGCTAGCGGACTTTATGCTTAGTTGTGACACTGGCTGTGTGTGTTGTGAACGTTGTTTCAAACTATGTGAGTTTGATTGAACAAATTTTGACGCTTAAATATATATTGCCGCTTAATATATTCCTTTACTCCTCTTTTTATGTTGGTACCTATACATCCATAGGTCTATGCTACACCGGCCGTTACCATGGTTGTATACATGGTACCAACACCGGCCGTTACGATCGCGGAACGTTTTAATTACGCAACGTAATACGTCATTAACTGTGCGGTCGAGTAGTGTCCGAAAGTGTTTTTTTATTTGACCAGTGAGTCCACTATATAGTCACTATATTGAATTCACTATGTAGTGAGTAGGGAGGAGGGAATGAGGGAGGGATTTCGGACATAACCCAAAAGAAAAAATTTAAAAAGACAAGTGAAAAAGAGTGGAGTGGAAGAAAAACTGAGGTCAGTGAACGTCTCACTGAGCTCCAGTAAAAACCTGAACTGTGATTTATGCTCCGTGGTTTTTTTTTTCTTCCTCCATCAGAGTCGCTGAGGTCCGGAGCACATAACCCCCCCTCCCCCATCCTCCCCCCTCCACCCTCCTCCCCCCTCCCTGACTGAAGCTGCTGAGCCTCAGACACTGAACATAATTGCCTCCATGTGTTACAGTGACAGTAATTAAACAATAAAAATTCAGAAGTCAATTAGCGGACGGACGGACGAGCAAGAGAGAGAGAGAGAGAGAGAGAGCGAGGGGGGAGGAAGGGGGGAAGAGAGAGAGAGAGAGAGAGAGACATAGACTTGACAGTGGTTCAGGCTCCAGGTTTAACTTTCTCCTCTCAGTTACATGTTCACAAGACCTTTAGCAGACCTCATGGAACAATCTGCTAATGCCTTCCATGTGTGTGTGTGTGTGTGTGTGTGTGTACAGTGCTTCATTGTGTGTCAGTGGTGCCGATCGTAGGCCAGAGACCCAGAGCTGGAGCTGCAGGTTTTAAAATCCTCCCGTGCACCGGAGTTAGAGTGACATCATGACAGTGACATCATGACGGTGACATCACAGCCGGTCTGACAGGACGATGTTCACCTGTGTGTGAAAAAACTACAAAACCTCTAAGACTACAAAAACCTCTGAAACTGCAAAACTACAAAAACCTCTAAGACTGCAAAACTACATGAACCTCTAAAACTACAAAACCTCTCAAACTGAAAAACTACAAAAACCTCTAAAACTATAAAAAAACCTCTAAGACTGAAAACTACAAAACCTCTAAAACTGCAAAACTACAAACACCTCTCAAACTGAATAACTACAAAAACTTCTAAAACTGCAAAACTACATAAACCTCTAAAACTACAAAAACCTCTCAAACTGAAAACTACAAAAACTACAAAAACCTCTAAAACTACAACCTCTAAAACTACAAAAAACCTCTAAAACTACAACAACCTCTAAAACTACAAAAACCTCTAAAACTACAAAAACCTCTAAAACTACAACAACCTCTAAAACTACAAAAACCTCTAAAACTACAAAAAAAAAACTACCTGTGTGTGTATGTGTGTGTGTGTGTGTGTGTGTGTGTGTGTGTGTGTGTGTGTGTGTGTGTGTGTTCAGTTTCCCTCCAGAACGTGAACCTGCTCACACCTGATCTCCTTATTAGGAATCTACGTCCTCCCTCCTGGATTTAAAGTGAGGAACACGTCTTCTCCCCCTCCTCCCCTTTTCTCCTCCTTTTCCCCCTTCCCTCTCCCCCTCTTCCTCTTCCTCCTCCCCCTCCCTTTCTCCCTCCCTCCTCCTCCTCCTCCCTTCACCTCAATCTGACTTTACAATCTCTCTCTCTCCTCATCTTGTGAATCTGACTTCATCATCTCACTTTCCCCCCTCCCCCCGCCCCCCCTCAGTGGAGCAGATCCCCAGGTGCAGCAGCAGCAGCAGGGGGGTGAGGGGTGAGGGGGGGTAGATGGGGTTGAAATTAATGAGAGGAGCCTGGAGGTATTGACTTTCCTGGGAAAACACAGCACAGCTCTCTAAAAATCAGTGGCCGAGCTGCAATAACTCAGCACCCATCGATCCTGCTACACCCCGACTCCTCCCCCTCCCTCACCCTCCCTCACCCCCAGCCCTCCTCACCCCTCCTCACCCCCAGCCCCACTCACCCCCACTCCCCCTCCCTCACCCCCTCCTCACTAGTGATGTGCAGATCGATACTGAAATATCAATACTTCCGATACCAGGTCAGTATGCTCTATAATCGATACTCAAATGAAAATATCGATACTTTTGATACTTCAGTCATTTGTGGTTATGCATATCATTAACAGGAACACAGTGGAAAGTAACTAAACTATTCAGATCTTGTCTAAATGACACGCGGTTGGTAGGAACTACTTTTTCTTCCGCCTGGGTAAGTGCGTAACGCGTAAGCGCAGCGGCATGCTGCTCACAAAGTCAGTCTGTGTAGAGTCAATGGCGGAGCAGAAAGGAGTCATGTGTGGAGCTATTTCAGCTCCACAAACAGTGAAGACGAAGTCTGTAATATCTGTGGGAAAATTATACATAATATTATAAATGAATGAATTAAAAAAAATATATGTTTGTTTATCATTTTCTTATTTAATATATGGTTTTATTATTTTACATATGTTCTTTTTTTAGTGTTTGAAACACTATTTTCGGCTATATTCTAAACGAGGCCACTACCTCAATATAGTTCAGAGTTTAAAATAAATACGTTAGGCTACTCTGAAGTCTTGCATCCTTAGGAAGCTATGACTTGAAATACAGTACTTTTTTTTATTTTATTAGATTTACCAGGCACAATAGGTGCATTTGCACAAAGTATCGGTATCGGATCGGTATCGCCGATACCAGCCTGAATTTTACTCAGTATCGGATCGGAAAGGAAATTTGTGGTATCGAACATCACCCTTCCTCACCCTTCCTCACCCCTCCTCACCCCCACAGACCACATCGATCCGTGCATCACCAGCTCTGAGGCCGGGAGCTTGGACCCAGCAGCTCCGCCCGACTCCGACTCCAGTTGCTGCTCAACGAGGAGGCGGAGCCACAGAGAGACACAGAGGACACGGAAACTATAAAACTACATAAACCTATAAAACTACAAAGACCTCTAAAACTACAAAAACAGCTAAAACTACAAAAAACCTATAAAACTACAAAAACCTAAGACTACAAAAACCGCTAAAACTACAAAAAACGCTAAAAACAACTATAAAAACATCTACAACTGAAAACTACAAAAACCTATAAAAGTTTAAAAAAACGCTAAAAAAACAACTAGGCCTATAAAAACATGAAAACTACAAAAACCTCTAAAACTACACAAACCTGTAAAACTACAAAACTACATGAAACTCTAAAACTACAAAACTTCTAAAACTACAAAAACCTCTAAAACTGAAAACTACAAAAACCTCTAAAACTACAAAACCTCTAAAACTGCAAAAACCTCTAAAACTGAAAACTACAAAAACCTCTAAAACTTCAAAAAACGCTAAAATGACAAAAAACCTGTAAAACTACATAAACCTGTAAAACTGTAAAACTACATAAACCTGTAAAACTAGCCTACATAAACCTCTGAAACTGCAAAACTACAAAAACCTCTAAAACTGAAAACTACATGAACCTCTAAAACTATAAAAATGTCTAAAACTGCAAACTACAACAAACTGTAGTGATGATTTTACAGCACAAACAGAAAACTAGAGAACTGAGCGACTGGTTCTTTATGACCATGTTTTCATGTTTTCTCTGCTCTGAGCTCTGACACAACCTGGTTTCTATGTGAGGAACCGTCGTCCGTCTCCTCAGACTGAACTGAACCAGAACCAGAACCAGAACCAGCTGCTCTCCAACAGGAACTCACTTTCAGTGTTGTGGGTAACGCGTTACAAAGTAACGCGTTAGAGTACTTTAATTACTTTTTTCGAGTAACGTGTAACGTAACGCGTTAGTTTCGTGAGTTGAGCAATCAGTAACTTAGTTATTTTTTAAAAAAAGTAATCCGTTACTTTTCGCCGGATAAGGAAAGGAAAATCCCGACTGCAGCCTGCTTTTTGTCAGACAGACTACTGTGCAACCTGCGGATGTGTCAGCCGAGGCGCAGCGCTGTGATGCGTCTGTGTCCTGCCGACCTACGTTGCCTGTGTGTGTGCGTTTCAATTCGCCGGCGAAAAGGACAAGAACATAACGGTAAAAACACTCTGCGTTGGTGATAAGCGACCGCAAAAAAAATCCACATCCAATTTAAGGGCCCATTTACATGAATCAGCTCCACGTACGGAGCTGCTTCACCAGCAGCAACAAGCAGCTCACTTTGACACTCTCTCTCCCCCACTCCCCTCCCTCTCCCTCTTCTTGTCATTCAGCTCAGTCTTCTTGCCGGCGGCCATGTTTCTCGGAGCGAAGCCTCAGGATCAGAGCGTGAAGCTTCTTTAAGCTTCAGGAGGAAGAGACGGGAAATCTGGGAAACACTCGGATCAGCTGCTCGTCACTTCAGCTGAGTGTGTGTGTGTGTGTGTGTGTGTGTGTGTGTGTGTTCAGAGGCTGCCTGACTCTTAATGAAGGGTTTAATGCTGCAGCAGCGCTGCACAGATCCTGCGCTCTGATTGGCTGTCAGCTGTCATAATCACAGCTACAGACTCGTACCGACGCTCCGGTCACATGACCTCAGACCGCAGACGCTCCTGGAAACTTCTCAAGGACCAGTGGAACCTCCAGGATGTCTCCATGGTTTCTCCATGATGCGATTAATTTTAATTAATTAATTACAAAGCCTCTAATAAATTAGATTCATTTTTTTAATCGAGTCCCGGCCCTAAATATTAATAATATTAATAATAATGATGATGTCATTTTCTCTCGTTGTTTTGTCTTTTATCTTCTCAGTTTTCCTTCTTTGTAGATTTAAAACTTCAGGCTGCTGCTCTGACAACAGCTTCTATTCACTGCGTCCTATCTGGGACTGAGATCACAGATTAGCATTGCAAAAGGAGGCGGCGGCGGCGGCCGGACCGTCCATTGTCGGCGTCCGTCTCGTCCCCCGCTCTGCGTCGCCGCGGCGTCTCCGACAAAGACGAAGGAGACGAGAAGAAGAAGGAAGTGGCGACAGCGGAGCAGCGTTTAACACGACGCGCTGACATTTACTTATCAGACTAAACAGCCGCCGCGCTCTGACCTTTCTGCTACTTTGAATGACATCTGGATATTCTGACGGAATCACGGGGACAGTGAAGGCAGCGATGAGACGGACAGATACCGGCGCCGCGCGGAGACTCTGAAGGACGGGACGAGGTCGGACAGACACACCTGGGACGATGTTCACTTCACTGGCAGCAGGTAAAACCGGTCACAACACAAACTGATGCTGGTCACAACAATAGCAACAACAACTCCTCAGAGCTCCGCCCACTGATCACAGACCAGCCAATCACAGACCAGCTCAGGTGTCTGTCCAGGAGCCGCCGAAGACTACGAGTCCAAACACATCATCATCATCATCATTAATTTAATCCCATTCAGACCAGCGACTCCGACCCAGAGTCTCAGAAGGAAACAGAAGGAAGGAAGGAAGGAAGGAAGGAAGGAAGGAAGGAAGGAAGGAGGGAGGGAAGGAAGAAAGGAAGGAAGGAAGGCAGGCAGGCAGGCAGGAAGGACAAAGGGAGAAATGGGAGGTAAGAAGGAAGGGAAAAAGGAAGGAAAGATAGATGGAGGGAGGGAACAGATTTGTTCAAGGAAGCAAGAGGGGAGGAAAGAAGGGAGGGAAAAGGAAGGAAAGAAAGATGGAGGGCCAATTGGATCAAAAGAGGAAGGAAGAAGAAGTAAGGACGGAGGGAAGGAAGGAAGGAAGGAAGAAAGGACAAAGGGAAAAAGGAAGGAAAGATTGATGGAGGAAGGGAACAGATTGGGTCAAAAAGAAAGGAAGGAAGGGAGGGAGGGATTGTGGAAAGAAGGAAGGATGGAGGAAGGGAACAAATTGGGTCCATTTGACCCAGAAAGACAACCTAAGATAACAGGTGATGAGTAACTTATGTACATGTAGAAGGAAAACTGAATTGCTGTGGTTTGGGGGTTTATTCAATCTTTAGAATTTAAAAATCCTTCGCTCATGGGCTAGGCCTATGTCTTTTCATTGTATGAGCTTAAAAAAAATCAAATAAAACAAGAAAGACTTCTCACTGAGGCCAACAATGACCTACAGAGAGAAGACAGTCTACTCTTGTTCAAACTCAGACTGAAAAGTGGCTCAATAAAAAACAACGTTCCCGGCCGCCAACACCGCTACGTCTGCGGTATCTGTATGTGAGAGAAGAGCGGTGCTGGGTAGAGACACCGCCAGGAGACAGGTGGAGACAGCAGAGACCGAAGAGGACAGCTCAGAGACGGTCAACAACTAACAGACAGAGGTGCTGTGTGAACTAACAACGATGACAACCAATCACAGACAGAATAGGGCAGATCTTGTGTGAAATCACCTGGCATTCGTAATAAAAGCTGGTGAGTTTTGGAGGCAGGTTTTAGGCTGCTCACTTCGTCATCAATAAGAAAAAGTACTGCTGTAGTCTGTTCTATTTTTCCATTTGACAAAAGCTGCAACAACTCAAAATCTTACCAAGAATATTCGTCTTATTTTTAGTCAAAATGTCATTTCTAGTCAAAGCTAATCTCATTCTACTTGTTTTTAGACACTTTTTACTTCTTTCAAACAGATTTTCACTTGAAATAAGTAGAAAAATCTGACAGTGGAGCAAGTTTTTCATTCTTATTACAAGCACAAAAAACCTGCTTTCACTGGCAGATTTTTCTACAGAATTTCAAGTGAAAATTAGTTTGAAACAAGTGAAAATGATCTAAAAACAAGTTCATTTTTAGGTGATGAGTCTTATTTTAAGTGGAAAGAGTTTAGTTTTGACGAGAAATGAGGCAAATATTCTTGGAAAGATTTTGAGTTTTTACAGTGTATGTTCTTCCATTAAATGGGGGGGGCAAGCAGGACGCCCATGCCCACCGCCGGCCCCGCTCATTAACTAGTGTGTGTGTGTGTGTGAGTGTGAGTGTGTGTGTGTGTGTGTGTGTGTGTGTGTGTGTGTGTGTGTGTGTGTGTGTGTGTGTGTGTGTGTGTGTGTGTGTGTGTGTGTGTGTGTGTGTGTGTGTGTGTGTGTGTGTGTGTGCGGTCCGGTCCGGGTCCTACCGGTGTAGACGAAGCGGCCCGGAGCTCCTTTGCAGAACTGTTTGGACTTGTAGGACAGCGTGACCTCCACCACCCCGGGGATGTGGCGAGGGGGGGTCTGGACCCGGATGGCGTGAGGCGTGATCAGCTGCAGCAGCAAACACACACACACACACACACACATTATAGTTAACTAATAATAATAATACTTTATTTGGATAGGGACAAGGCATATTGATGAACAATAGTAAAAATGCCAGATTATAACAGAGCTGCTAATTTGCATCTGCAGCCCCTAATAAATAAAAAAAATACAGCTGACACTACATTGAATAAAAACTAACTATAAATAAAATACAAATTAACAGTACACTACACAGTGAGGATGAGATAATACAGTTAAATAAAATATAGATGACAGTAACAAAGCAACAGCATTAAAACAACGGGATAGATAAGTCTTTATTCAGGTAGTTAGTGGAGACACTCTTGGTTGTTTAAGGTCTAAAAACTAAACTAAGAATAAAACTAGCAGCGAATACACTGCAAAAACTCAAAATCTTTCCAAGAATATTTGTCTTATTTCTTGTCAAAATGTCTCATTTCTAGTCAAAACTAATCTCTTTCCACTTAAAATAAGACTCATCACCTAAAAATTAACTTGTTCTTAGATCATTTTCACTTGTTTCAAACTAATTTTCACTTGAAATAAGTAGAAAAATCTGCCAGTGAAAGCAAGTTTGTTGTGCTTGTAATAAGAAAGAAAAACTTGCTCCACTATCAGATTTTTCTACTTATTTCAAGTGAAAATATGTGTGAAAGCAGTAAAAAGTGTCTAAAAACAAGCTGCTTTTTAATGTGATGAGTCTTATTTTAAGTAGAATGAGATTGTTTTGACTAGAAATAAGACAAATATTCTTAGTAAGATTTTGAGTTTTTGCAGTGTAAATAATTTTGTAACCTGAAATAAAAATAAAAATGACCATGTTTTCCAAAAACTAGACCTAACTCCTCCAAGCTCCAGGTTTGATGCTAAACTGCAGTAAAGTAAAGTTTCATCAGATAACAGCAGCTTAGTTGTAGTTTTCTTGTCGATGTCTAAAGCTGCAGGAAGAAAACGCCACAGCTCAATATGGGACGACTTGGAGTACTATGGCAAGCCATTTTAACATTTAAAAGCCAGACTGGATGTGTGTTGTAGATATCTGTAATTCAGTTTTGCCTCGTCAAAAAGAATATTTCAGATATCTGCAACTACATTCTTCCTATCCACAATTGTCATTTCAGATCCACAACTACATTCTTCCTGGGACAAATGACGTCACATTAACCATTCATGTGTATGAGGTTTGTCATTACAGGTATCTACAATTCAGTTGCAGATATCCACTATGTGAATTACAGATATCTGTAACTGAATTACGACTAGTACTAATTCCAGTTTGAGATATCTACAATTTGATTCTGACTAGTCATAATTCCAGTTCAAGATATCTTTAATTCACCTCAATTAAAGATATCTACATGTCCCTTTTCAGGAAACCTTAAATTAAGTTTTGACTAGTCAAAATGACGTTGTAGATATCTCAAACTGGAATTCGTAATAGTCATAATTCAGTTACAGATATCTGTAATTCACATAGCGGATATCTGCAACTGTAGATATCTGTAATGACAAACCCCATACACATGAATGGTTAAAGTGACGTCATTTGTCCTAGGAAGAACGTAGTTGTGGATCTTGAATGAAAAATCCAACTATTCAAAATGTAATTACGACGAGTCAGAAAGACGTTGTTGATATCTACAATGTTAATTCCGAATAGTCAAACTTAGCTTAAATTAAGTTAAATGAGTTGTCATAGTACGACCCACAGCTCAGAGCAGAGGCGATGATGTCACTCTGATGTCACAGCTCTGACCACAACTCTGATATTCATGGGTTGCAGTGACGTCACGTCGAAGGGACCGCTGCCATATTTGTGTCCGATTTGACAGGTCTCCCCATATGACAGCATGCAAACCGCAGGATGGAAATGACAGTTTCTTGACAAAATGACAGGGTTTCATACATCCTGTCTGGGTTTATATCTCTATAACAACAGACTAACTCTATATTATCACACTTATTACACAGTTTATGAATTAATTAATTAATTTGAGACGTAATGTTGATCAAAGTCCTTAGTCCGGTCACTTCTCCGCTGTTTGCTCCTCACCCTCCTCCTGTCGACTTGTGTGTAGTTGTTTTCAACGAGCTTTTGATAATCAATCAGTAGATTGATGAATTATCATGTAAATGTTACGATGTGCGCATTTATGTTGTCCTGTCTGTCATAAGAGACTACGGTTACGGGACACGTTTGTGTCACGGACTCGCGGTGGCACAGACACAGCTGGTCACAGCTGTGACACTGCGCTGGCCCGTCCGCTCTGTCTGCTCTGATCGCAGGTTTGGTTCCAGCAGCGGTGAGGGAGGCAGAGAGCCTCCACTCTCCCTCTAACAAGCTACAAGTCATTTTTCTAACATCACAATTAGTCTGAAGCTGGTAAAAATGAAACACAAGGTAAAAATCCTTGATAGTTCTTCTGCCCTGCTCTGCTGATCAGAGCAGCGTCCCTAGCAACGGCCCGTTTTACTTAGCAACGGTCTGTTATACAGAAATAAAAGACCCTAAATGCAGAATCAGTGAGTAATTAATAAGAAAGTAATCAAAATACAGAATTCAATATATCCATGTTAGGTTAGAAGTTAGGTTTAAAAAAAGTGAATCCCCTCTTTTTGTGAGACTTGTCACAGCCCACGCTGCCACTGATAGACTGCCTGCAGTCAACTATTTATTCCGCCTATAAATTTACGTCTTTTGGGATGGGATAAAACTGCAGTCCGGGGTTTTTTTTGGCGACTGCTATCACAGTCAACAGCACAATATAATCCTGGCATCTTTCAAATAACGTCAATTTTCGGTCTCTTGCTGATTTCCTCCTACTACTCCACTTGTTCTGGTAACGTGACGCTGTGATCTGTGCCCAGATTGCCCTGATTCGGACACAAATATGGCGGCGCAGAAACACAGTGACGTCATGTGAATCTAATGAATAGAAACTCTATGGGACTGGTCCTGGATCTGGGTCAGTTCAGTCTCTCTCTCTGTCTCTCTCTCTCTCTCTCTCTCTCTCTCCTGACGACGCTGATCAAAGTGAGGAGTGTGTGAGTGTGTGCAGGTGCAGGTGTCCTGCTTCAATATTTCATGTTGCTTCGTCTGTGCAGCTTCACACATCTGCAGCTTTTTGGGGACACGCAGCTGTTTCTACCTCTGTGTGTGTGTGTGTGTGTGTGTGTGTGTGTGTGTGTGTGTGTGTGTGTGTGTGTGTGTGTGTGTGTGTGTGTGTGTGTGTGTGTGTGTGTGTGTGTGTGTGTGTGTGTGTGTGCGCACTGCAAAAACTCAAAATCTTACCAAGAATATTTGTCTTATTTCTAGTCAAAACAAATCTCATTATACCTAAAATAAGACTCATCACATTAAAAGCAGCTTGTTTTTAAGACACTTTTTACTTTTTTCAAGCAGATTTTCACTTGGAATAAGTAGAAACATCTGATAGTGGAGCAAGTTTTTCTTTCTTATTACAAGAACAAAAAACTTGCTTTCACTGGCAGATTTTTCTACTTATCTCAGGTGAAAATTAGTTTGAAACAAATGAAAATTATCTCGAAACAAGTTCATTTTTAGGTGATGAGTCTCATATAAAGTGGAAAGAGATTAGTTTTGACTAGAAATTATACATTTTGACAAGAAATAAGACAAATATTCTTGTAAAGATTTTGAGTTTTTGCAGTGTGTGTGTGTGTGCGTGTGTGCGTGTGTGTAAGTAATTCAGTAATTGATTTTATCTATATAACTTCAGCGTTGTCATGACGTCACGAGGATGTTTGATTATTGTTTCATTCACAATAACACTCCACTTCCTGTTTTTCTCTGACAAAACCCCTCAGAAACCAGAATCATCAGCAGATCGATCAATAATGAAAGGAATAATTCACTTCAGCCAGATTTTCAAAATAAAAGAATTGGGTTAGACTTATGGATGTCACGATTATTTTCTTTGTACGCCTGTTGTCAGAGAAATAATCACGGTATTACGATTATTCTGCATTAATTAATTTTACAACATATGAATGTGTAAAATCAAATCCAGTCAAAATATAATTACATAACTAATTATTTTAACTATCTACTATTTATATAATATAACCAATTATTAATCCTCCAGGTGAAGTGTTTTAAAGATTCAAATCATTATTAGTCATCTATACCAAATGTTTATGTTTGTAAAGTTTATTTTAATTGTTGGCTTGTTTTTGTTTTTTAATCACAAATGAGATGCTAACATTTAAATTCCTACCAATTGGAGGCTACGTTAGGTAAATGGACCAGTATTTCTTACATTTACCTTCACTTTTGTGCACATCTGCCTCTGTGTTTACAACATACATGGCAAAAACTCAAAATCTCTCCAAGAATATTTGTCTTATTTCTTGTCAAAATGTCTCATTTCTAGTCAAAACTAATCTCTTTCCACTTAAAATAAGACTCATCACCTAAAAATGAACTTGTTTTTAGATAATTTTCACTTGTTTCAAACTAATTTTCACTTGAAATAAGTAGAAAAATCTGCCAGTGAAAGCAAGTTTTTTGTGCTTGTAATAAGAAAGAAAAACTTGCTCCACTATCAGATTTTTCTACTTATTTCAAGTGAAAATATGTTTGAAAAAAGTAAAAAAATAAAAATAAATAAAAAAGTCTTAAAAATGAGCTACTTTTTAATGTGATGAGTCTTATTTTAGGTATAATGAGATTTGTTTTGACTAGAAATGACATTTTGACTAGAAATAAGACAAATATTCTTGGTAAGATTTTGAGTTTTTGCAGTGTAATCTTTTTTGGAAAGTGACAGTATCTAAGAATCTTTACTCTATAAATGTTTTCACTTGATAAACTTCTTCGTCATTGACTAGTATAATAAACGGTCGACTCACCTCGCTCCAGACCAGCATGGTGCCGAACACCACCTGCAGGCCGTCGAAGAAGTTGTCTCCTATGAGGATGACGGTGGCGCCGCCGGTCGTCCAGCCTTCGCTCGGACTGATGGCTTTGATGCAGGGAGTGGCTGCTTCGAGACACACAGACAGACACACAGGAGACAAGGGACGTCAGCAAGGGACGCACAACACAACACAACACAACTCAACACAACAACAACATTGCCTACAGTCAAGCAGCAAGTTCAGTTCAGTACAGATCAGATAAAATAAGTTAACTTAAAGGGATAGTTCAACATTTTGTCAAACTGGCCCATTGCCATAATCCCTATAGTCATAGCAGTAGGTTCGTTACCTTTAATTGTCGGTGCAAGCTATTTTTAGAACGGCGGAGCAGAGCCGTGAGCTGCTCAGAGCTACGCTACGGAGGCTCATGGGATTTCTTGGTTTCCTTCATCAAACTCATCAAATACACAATCCAACAACTCCACAACGCTCTGGTGGACAAGTTGTGACCTGCACATTCACCACGCTATGAGATAATAACACAACGTTACCAGACAGAGTTGTTTTAGAGGGAAATACAGAGACTGCTTGATGAAAAACTGTCCCTGAAGGCAACACGCATCAGTGGTTTTGCATGAATTTCCCTCTAAAACAACTCTGTCTGGTAACGTTGTGTTATTATCTCATAGTGTGGTGAATATGCAGGTCACAACTTGTCCACCAGAGCGTTGTGGAGTTGTTGGATTGTGTATTTTACATTGTATTGTATATTGTGTATTATATGTAGCTCACGGCTCTGCTCTGCCAGTCTAAAAATACCTTGCACCGACAATTAAAGGTAACGAACCTACTGCTATGACTATAGGGATTATGGCAATGGGCCAGTTTATCAAAATGTTGAACTATCCCTTTAAGTCAAGTTAACATCAGCTGTGTTCCTCTAACTCTGTGTGGTCGGTCTCTCTCTCTGATTGGTTTTTCCAGGGCCACACAGATCAATACGGGAGGCTGCACATCAGCGGCGTCTCCACGGCGACTAGACTGTTGTCGGACAGTAGTCGATCCAGACGGGGGCCGGCCCGGAGCGGCGAGGAAACAAGACGGTTTACGGCCCTGTTCCCGGACCGGAGCCGTTTTATTGGAGGATGATTTGATGTTCCAGTCAGAGTGTCCTGTGTTTCAGCTGCTCGTCTATAAAGACTCTATTAAACATCCCATAGTTACCATGTTCACCACTATTAGCACCGTAATGACCAGTTACTGGCAGCAGAGGCTCATGGGAGACTGAGTGTGGAGAGAGACATCTGAGCTCAGGTTTTACTTCTTCAACACGTCTTTATATACGTCTATATATATATATATGTTTCCATCTATATATAGGTCTATAAGGTCTATATAGTACTATAAATCCTCCAGCAGCAGCTCAGGCTTTTATCTGCTTTAGCTGCTGAACTGAGCCGTCTTCTCTCAGAGACAGAGACAGAGACAGAGACAGGCGTCTACATGGGACAGGGTTTTATTTCATCTAGACCAGAGAGTAAACTCCTCTCCTCTGGTTCTGTTGTTCCTGTTGAACAGAGTCAGAACAGAAGGAAAGAGTCGGATCCAGAGCAGCATCATTTACAGGTTCAATCAGCACACATTACACTTCTAATGAATAAATGTGTTGCTCCGCCCACAGACTGTTTATAGGCTCCGCCTCTTTCCTCGGCTCAGTCAGAGTTCTCAACGGACCCAACAACATGACCAAAACATTTAATAACTCAGGTCCGACCATAGATTTCCTTCTTTCAGCAGTGTTCAGGCTGAGAGTTAACCCTGGTGAGTCCGGCTGCATCAGGTCTGAGCTTCAACACCTGCAGGTCGGACCGGACCGGGTCTGGTCTTAATGTTCAGGCCCTTAAGGGTTCAAACAGGCGATCGTAGGCTTTGAGAGGTTTTGTTCATTCACAAGAACTTGTTGCCACTAATTACCTGATAATGACAAGAAATAACAATTAATTGCGTCACAACGTGTAGAAATAACGGTCAATTGACGGCCCAGTCCAGGCTGTTTTTCCTCAGGAAGCTAAGATCATTTGATGTTAGCAGGCCACTCTTGAATGGGTTTTTTCATAATATTTTAGCTAGTGTGCTTTTTTATGCTGTTGTCTGCTGGGGGTGGGGGTTGAAGTCTGAGGACAGACACAGGATTAACAAAGTGATCAAAAAGGCAGGTTCTATCATTGGTTTGCCTCATGGAGAAGAGGGTGGGGAGGAAACACACAATAAGGACCACCCACTGAAGAGTTCTTTCAGCAACAGACTGCTGATGCCGAGATGTTCCTCAGAAAGATTCCGGAGGTCTTTTGTTCCTAGAATAGTGAAGTTTTTTAATGAACATTGTTGTTGATTGTTGTTGTTTTCTGTTGTGTGCTATGCTAAGTCCTGCATTGCATTGCACTTATTGTACTACCTGAGTTGTCAATGCTTGTCATGTTGTAGTATTGTGTGTTGGATGTTTGTACGTACAGAGTGACAATCCATTTCCCTTCACAGGGATTAATAAAGTCAACCAACCAACCAACCAACCAACCAATTCCAACGACTTGGTGGAGAAACATTCAACCTTTCCCAAAAAATTCAAAGCATGAAAAGCATGTGTAATCTTTTACCTCAATCATGACATTACTAGTGTATGAAACTGATGGTTATTTTTAGGGTTATTTCTTGACATTATCAGGTAGTTTGTTGCCTGTAAATTAAAGGGTCACCGTTAATAGAAACAGACCCGGCTTCTAGCTTTTATTGACTGAAACCTGGAGCCAGAACTGGTTCGGTCCGGTCCAGGAGACCAGAATCTGGTGGTAGAAGTGGACCAATCACATCAGGGCAAAGTGAAACAGAAACTGAAACTGAACTAGTGAATGAGTGAATGAGTGAAGTAGTGAAGTAGAAGGCTCCAGTGGTTGTTGAGCGTCTCTCTCTCTGCAGCTGCTCCAACGATTGTCAGATTCTTATTAATTTCCTCCTTTTGTCACGGCGGTAAACAAACAGTCCGGTGGGTCTGAGGCGTGTGTGTGTGTGTGTGTGTGTGTGTGTGTGTGTGTGTGTGTGTCAGCCGTATGAATAGAGCAACAAAGGCGAGGAGCAGACGAGGAAAGTTTGATCGGGGCGCCGGGGGCCGAGCGTCGGGGACAAAGGCGGCAGCAGATGTCGGAGCTGTTTATCTCGTCTGGAAACGTCCCAGTCTGGAGCGGCTGAAAGGACAACGGCGTTCCTCGGAGAACGGCGGCAGCGGCGAAAACAACCAGCCTCTTCTTCTTCTTCTTCTTCTTCTTCTTCTTCTTCTTCTTCTTCTTCTTCTTCTTCTTCTTCTTCTTCTTCTTCTTCTTCTTCTTCTTCCTGTTGGCCCCTGCAGGACGCCGTAGCGCTGCAACAGACGCCTCCGACTCCAACGTGCAGGAATGCTGAAGAGCTGATTGGATGAAGTTTTCCTGGTTTCCTCCGAGTCTCCTCTCAGGTGCGGAACAGGAAGGTGGTGAATGACAGATCCGTGTCAGGTAGCGTTTGTTTCATCCCCCTGGACGCGGCGGCGGGAGGTCAGCTCACTCTGCTGCTGCTTTGATCCTGTCCTACCCCCAGGTGTGACAAACACCACCCGTCTAGCGCTGCAAGTAGGTTAAACCAAACGCGCTCCTGGAGAAAGAATCCAAAACTTGAAATGAAAACACGCTGCGTGGGAGGAAGAGCTGCGGAGGAATCATCAGGAGACACGGCAGATTGTTCATCACGTCTTCACCGGCAGCAAACTGTTTCAGGGTTTGTTTTTACTCTCTGGTACATCCCAGAGGGGTGGAGACTGTCTTAAGAGGGCAAAAATGATGATGATGATGATGATGATGATGATGATGATGATGATGATGATGATGATGATGATGATGATGAGCGTCGTCTGGAAGTTCAAACAAAAGCCTGAAAGTAAAAGTCGACTTAAGTTTGCTAAGATCCGTCTCTAGGATTTCACTGGATGACCTGATATGAGCGTTCCCACCCGTCTGGCGCTCCAAGTAGGTTAAAACAAGCAAAAAACTTTCACCAGCCTCTCCTGGAAACGCCTCAAACTTTAAATCAAGTCAACAGAAAGTGCAGAGTGAGGCGGTTTGGGAGGAGAGAGTCACAGAGACAGATGTAGGGTTTGTTTTGTTCTCCTGAGTGTCCCAGGTGGGTGGAGCTTTAGGGGGACGAAGAATCAAAGTTAAAGGGATAGTTCACCCAAAATTGAAATTTCACTCATTATCTACTCCCCCTCATGTGGACTAAGGGCTGGGAGAAGTCTGGTGGAAGCTTCTCAAAGCTCCTCTTCCCGGTTTGTCAAATTTGGACAAATTGGGAAGAGGAGCTTCAAGAAGCTTCCGCTACAAACAAGCTTGAAATATAGACTTGTCTAATTTTTTTTGGGACCATTTCGCATTTCGGGGCTTCAATACAAGAGGGACATTACATACGAGCAGCATGGAGGTATTTGGATGTTTTTTGGTGTGTCTTTTTGTTACGAAGACAGTTGGTATCCATTTGCAACCGTTATATGGACATGCACTGCTACACCGAGACCCCCTGTAACTCAGAGAAGCCACGGAGGACTCTGAAACTTCTCCCAGCCCTTAGTCCACATGAGGGGGAGTAGATAATGAGTGAAATTTCAATTTTGGGTGAACTATCCCTTAACATACGTAACTTCCCTGCTACTTTCTGATGTGCTGACATGTTAAACACCACCCGTCTGGCACCCAAAGGAGTGTAAAACGAGCGACACGGTCACATAATCTCTGCTGGAAGAGACTCAGAGGGAGACACATGAGTAATCAATGGGTTTGTTTCAACTTTCAGGACGTGCCAGGTGGGTGGAGTCGGGATTCACTTTAAAGCCAACACATCGTAAACTCCACCCGCCTGGTGTTCAAAGGTGGATGAAACAAACGGGACACCTTGTGAATTAACTCAAGTTTTAAAGTGGGTCAGCGATGAGTTCATAACAATAATTAGTACGGTGAGAGTTTGTTTTGCTCTCCTGCCGGTGCCAGGCGGGCGGGGCTTGAACACAGCAGCTGCAGCTCCATAGTGAAGTTCACCTCTGAAGCTCCACCCGTCTGGCACCAACAGGCGTCCGGATCAAGTGAGGGACTGATGTCATCGCTGCTGGACGCTCCACGGTGGGAAGGGTGGAGTTAACCCTTCGGTTGTCTCTCCATCCGTCCTTTCTCCACTCCTTTCCTTTCTTTGCTCCTCCCTTCCTCCATCCTTCTGTCCCTCCTTTCTCCCTTCTTCCCACCATCATTTCCCTTCCTTCCTTGACCCAATCTGTTCCCTTTCTTTCTTTATTTCCTCCCTCCCTTCCTTCCATTTCTTTCTTTCTTTCCTCCCTCCCTTCCCTCCATCCATCCTTCTTTCTTCCTTCCTTGATCCTTCCTTCTTCCTTCCTTCCTTGACAATCTGTTCCCTTTCTTTCTTTCTTTCTTTCTTTCTTTCCTCCCTCCCTTCCCTCCATCCTTCCTTGATCCTTCCTTCTTCCTTCCTTCCTTGACCCTTTCTTTCTTTCTTTCTTTCTTTCTTTCTTTCTTTCCTCCCTCCATCCTTCCTTCCATCTGTTCCCTTTACCCATCCTTCTTTCCTTCCTTTCCTTTCCTTTCCTTTCCTTCCCTCCATCCTTCCTTCTTCCCACCATCCTTTTCACTCCCTTCCTCCCTTCTTTCCCTTCGTTCTTCTTCCTTCCCTGAACCCAATCTGTTCCCTTCCTCCATCTTTCTTTCTTTCTTTCCTTCCTTCCTTCCTTCCTTCCTTCCTTGACCCAAGAGGACAACAGGAGGAGTTAAGCGGAGCGAGGCGGGTGGAGTTAAGCGCAGCGAGGCGGGTGGAGTTAAGGGGACTCGGTGGTGTTGGACTTTACGGCTCCAGCTGGTTCCAGTTTCACTGTGTGAAGTTCACACTCCACTGCTGCTGTTTTATTGGGTCGCTGTGGACGATGGAAGAACGGAGCGTTTGTTCGCCGCTACCTCCACGGGGGGAGGGGAGGGGAGGGGCGGGTGGAGTCAGAGCTTCCTTCACTGCAGCTGTGTGACTTCCTCTCTCTCTCTTTCTCTCTGTGGTTTTATTAAAGTGAGAATCAAACGCTCCCGTTGGCGCTGGTCGCTCCACCGGTTCTACACCTGAACCTGATCACGGCCCCAGGTGCATTCTGGCCTGGGTAACGTAGGATCCATTCTTCCTTCTTTCCTTCCTTTCTCCCTTCCTTCTTTACACAATCCTTTTTCCCTTCCTTCCTTCCTTCCTTCCTTCCTTCCTTCCTTCCTTCCTTCCCTCCCTTTGTCCTTACTTTTTCTTCCTCTTTTGATCCAATTGACCCTCCATCTTTCTTTCCTTCCTCTTCCCTTCCTTCTTTCCTCCCTTCTTCTGTCCTCCTTCATCCCTTGAACAAATCTGTTCCCTCCCTCCATCTTTCCGTCCTTCCCTTTTCCCTTCCTTCTTTCCACAATCGTTTTTCCCTCCCTCCCTCCCTCCCTTCCTTCCTTCTTGACCCAATCTGTTCCCTCCCTCCATCTATCTTTCCTTTTTCCCCTTCCTTCTTTCCTCCCATCTTTCCCTTTGTCCTTTCTTCCTTCCTTCCTTTCTTCCTTCTCTCCTTCCTTCCTACTTTTCCTTTGTCCTTCCTTCCTTCCTTCCTTCCTTCCTTCCTTCCTTCCTTCCTTCCTTCCCTCCTTCCTTCCTTCCTTCCTACTTTTCCTTTGTCCTTCCTTCCAACTTTTCCTTTGTCCTTCCTTCCTTCCTTCCCTCCTTCCTTCCTTCCAACTTTTCCTTTGTCCTTCCTTCCTTCCTTCCTTCCCTCCTTCCTTCCTTGCAACCTTTACTTTGTCCTTCCTTCCTTCCTTCCAACTTTTCCTTTATCTTTCCTTCCTTCCTTCCCTCCTTCCTTCCTACTTTTCCTTTGTCCTTCCGTCCCTCCTTCCTTCCTTCCTTCCTTCCTTCCTTCCTTCCTTCCTTCCTTCCTTCCTTGCCCCAGGTGGACAACAGGAGGGTTAAACAGAGACAGACGATGCGTTCAGGGACATCAGGTAAAAACACACGCTGTTACCTTCAGACGGGTCCAGGCGCCGGGCGCGGCGGCCATGTTTGGAGTTGTTGTGCACGAACATGTTGTCTGAGACGGCGAGGACGTGACCGTCCACGTTGACCGTAGTGGAGACCACCACCTGCACGCACACACACACACACACACATAGGAAACACGGGACGTCAGGAAGAGACACACAAGAGACAACGCAACAGAAACGTCACACAACATGTTTCTGTTTGTGTGTGTGTGTCTCACCTGAAACCTCCTCATGTCTCGGGGGTTTCCTGCGTTCTTCAGACAGTTCTGGTTGCATTTGAGGAAAAACTTCAGGAAGAATCTGGAAACAGAGACAGAGACGGATAAGAACCAGAACCAGGACCAGGACCAGGACCAGGACCAGAACCAGGACTAGAGACCAGAACCAGGACTAGAGACCAGAACCAGGACCAGGACCAGGACCAGGACCAGGACCAGGACCAGGACCAGGACCAGTCTGACTTCACAGGACTCTCAGTTTACACCAGGACCGGGCTCGCCAAAATAAAAGCATCTCTCAGTCAGAAGTGAAACAAACATATAAATATAAAGAGTTAAACACAAAAAAAAAAACATAAACCAGACAAACAGAAATCCAATTCAATTCAAACAACTTTATTTATACCAAATAGTGTACCAGATATGTTTATTATTATCATATTGATTATAGATTAATCTCTGATTGTGACAAATGATTCTTTATTTCAGTGTCAAACGTCTGTGAAGGATTTTATTGTTTTATAAAAGACCAACAGAGACATGGAGACAGGATTTATGATTAAAAACAATTAATAAAGGTTGATCAATAATTATTGTTTATCTCATAATTGATTTATTGATTGATTACAAATCTGTTGTAGCTGAAATTCTCAATAATCACTTATTTTAATTATTGACTAATATTTGATTCATTGATTCGCTTTAAAGTTTTAACATTTGACCCAAAGATTCAGATATTTTATTTTTTTCATCATTACGATTGGACAATTATCAATAGAATTATTGATAATGAACAGTTAGTGTGATCAGTCTGTGTCACATGATCTCTGCTCTCCATGATGATGTCATCATCATCCGTCTGGCTCCGCCTCCTGACGCCTCTGTGTTGATTGGCGGCGGCGGCGGGGGAGCCATTGATCAGGAGCAGATATCAACGAGGACAGTGGAGGCGGTGGGGGGTGGGGGGGGGTTAGGATGGATCACCCCCCCTCCCCCCTCTCCCTCTCTCATCCATCTCTCGCCCCATCAGCCCCTCCCCTTCCTGTTTAATTGCCACATTATCACAATAAAAGCCCCGGCAGTTAACAAGCACCAAGGTCGCAGACAGACATGTCACATTAACCAGGGGATAACCTCACCCCCCCACACACACATACACACGCACACACACCTCACCCCCTCACCCCTCCACCTCCACTCCACCACTCCTGCAGGGGGGAGGAGGGGCGTAAGTGGGGGCTGTGTGAGGTCGAATCGATTTCCACCTCAATGAGACAAGGAGCGTCTCTGCTGCCCCCAACTCCCCTGAACGCATCGTCCATCCGTCAGCCGCTGTCACTTTAAGAATCTTTAGGAATCTTCTAACTGAGTGCGATTAATGAATGACTTTTTACGGATTTTAACCAAAATACAGAGACTGCTTGATGAAAAACTGTCCCTGAAGGCAACGCGCATCAGCGGTTTTGCATGAATTTCCCTCTAAAACAACTCTGTCTGTACAATATACAATATAAAATACACAACCCAACAACTCCACAACGCTCTGGTGGACAAGTTGTGACCTGCACATTCACCATGCTATGAGATAATAACACAACGTTACCAGACAGAGTTGTTTAAGAGGGAAATTCATGCAAAACCACTGATGCACGTTGCCTTCAGGGACAGTTTTTCATCATCAGTCTCTGTATTTCCCTCTAAAACAACTCTGTCTGGTAACGTTGTGTTATTATCTCATAGCGTGGTGAATGTGCAGGTCACAACTTGTCCACCAGAGCGTTGTGGAGTTGTTGGATTGTGTATTTGATGAGTTTGATGAGTGAAACCAAGAAATCCCATGAGCCTCCATAGCGTAGCTCTGAGCAGCTCACGGCTCTGCTCCGCCGTTCTAAAGATAGCTTGCACCGACAATTAAAGGTAACGAACCTACTGCTATGACTATAGGGATTATGGCAATGGGCCAATTTGACTAAATGTTGAACTATCCCTTTAAACCAGACTGAGGATATTTATTGTGTATTTATTGATATTAATTTATAAAATCACACATGGCATCAGGTCGTGTCCTGTGCATCTCCACGGTAACAGAGACGGAGCTGCATCTGGAGACAGAGACAGAGACAGAGACGCTGCTGCTGTATTGGAGCAGCACAGTGCAGAGGTGTGTGTGTGTGTGTGTGTGTGTGTGTGTGTGTGTGTGTGTGTATGTGTATTGAGTGAAAGCCGATCTGCTGCTCTGAGGCTCTAATGCCCTTTATGGCAGTGAACAGAATAATATGAAGCTCCATTCAGATGATACCCAGTCCTTCAGAGGCTGATACGGATCGATGTGGATCACATTAAAACGCAGCTGGAGACGAGACTCACACTCACACTCACACACACACACACACACACAATGGGCTCCTCAGACCAGATACACACACAATAGTACACACCTACACGGAGGAGAGAGAGAGACACAAATCCACACACACACACACACATACACACACACACACAGACACACAGGGGAATACAGTGAGACACATCTACACTAATATATACAGTATATACACACACACACACACACACACTGAGAGACAATAATGCACAAAATACACACACACACACACACACACAGGAATGCAACATGATATGTAGACACCCATATACACACAGCACTGTTACACACACTTAGATACACACAGTGACACACACTCAAAACTCAAACACATAAATAAAAGTAAAAACACACACACACAAACCCACATGTAGACAATCTGTTGTTTGTGTCAGTTTTGTTGTAACATTTTTTATTTTTTTTAATTTTATTTTGCAGCTGTTTCCAGATCAGATCTTTTACTTCTCTAATGAACGTCTGTAGGACCAGTAGATCCAGGTGTGGACATCTTTCCCATAATGCAACTGGAAGGCTCTTAATTTGAAATATCTCACAGCAGGAAGTGCTCAGTGGGCGGGGCCAAAGAGGAAACACAACTACATGTCACCAACACCGGGAGCCTCCAGTGTCATGTTGTTGTGGTGAGTCTATCTATCTATCTATCTATCTATCTATCTATCTATCTATCTATCTATCTATCTATCTATCTATCTATCTATCTATCTATCTATCTATCTATCTATCTATCTATCTATCTATCGTTCTATCTATCGTTCTATCGTTCTATCTATCGTTCTATCTATCGTTCTATCTATCGTTCTATCGTTCTATCGTTCTATCTATCTATCTATCTATCTATCTATGTATCTATCTATCCATCCATCCATCCATCTATCTCGCTTTCCATCTGCCATTTTTTTATTGGGCTCAAACATATATGGCTGTGTTGTTGCTTAGTGAGACTCTGGCCTGTGATATTAACATAAACGTTTCTACTATGTAAAGTCGTGTTTACAGAGTTTTCTTTAAGTCTTGACTCTTTTCTCTGCAGCTGCTGTGGCTCCGCCCCCAGTTGGACTATTCTGATTGGTCGAGAGTCACCTGATGGAAACAGCTGCTTCATTAGGAGGCAGGGCGATGATGTCACTGCGACCACACCCAGCATGGCACTATGGGGAAGCAATTACACTGGACTCGGATTACAAGGCCCTGATGAACACACACACACGCACACACACACACACTTCATATGGACACACACACACTCCATATGGACACACACACACACACACACACTCCCTGGAGTCTCTCACTTATTACGTTTGGCAGACAGAAGCAGCAGCAGAGAGAAATCAATATTTCAGCAGGAGTATTTTTAAAGCTGCCGTGTTGCTGCTTCTCGCCATCACAGTTTGATTCCCTCTGTACGACGCCACCTCGCCACCCGCCGCTGCGAGTTTACCACCTCGCCGCCACCGCCACCGCCACCCGGCGAGTCCAGGCTGGCTCGCCAACCGCCCGGCCGCCGTCGGCTCCTCGTCGCACGGGTGACAAAACTGAAATAAAATAAAGCAACAAAGCAAGCGTGGCGAGCCGAAGCCGCCGCCGAGCCGCCACCGCTGAGCTCCACAACAATCCGTCCTGGTTAACCCGCTAACCGCCTCGCCGTCACATCTCATTTGTTTGGGGCTAACGAACAAAGCGTGGAGGATGAGCGGCGAGAAAACAAGAAGAGCAGGAAGAAGAAGAAACAGCAGCTCGCAGGCAGTTGGTGCTACAGGAAGATCAGAGGAGGAGGAGGAGAGGAGAGGAGAGGAGAGGAGCGGAAGATGGAGGAGAGGAGAGGAGAGGAGAGGAGAGGAGAGGATGAGGAGGAGGAGGAGAGGAGGATGGAGGAGAGAGGAGGAGAGGAGAGTAGAGGAGGAAAGGAGGAGGAGAGGATGAGGAGAGGCAGATGGAGGAGAGGAGAGGAGAGGAGAGGAAGATGGAGGAGAGGAGGAAAGGAGGGGAGGGGAGAGGAGAGGAGAGGAGAGGAGAGGAGAGGAGAGGAGAGGAGAGGAAGATGAAGGAGGAAATGAGGAGGAGGATGGAGGAGAGGAGGATGGAGGAGAGGAAAGGAAAGGAGAGGAGGATGGAGGAGGAGAGGAGAGGAAAGGAGAGGAGGAGGATGGAGGAGGAGATGAGAGGAAGATGGAGGAGAGGAGGGGAGGACAGGAGAGGATGAGGATGGAGGAGAGGAGAGGAGAGGAGAGGAGGAGAGGAGGATGGGGGAGGAGAGGAGAGGAGAGGAGAGGAGAGGAGAGGAGAGGAGAGGAGAGGAGAGGAGAGGAGAGGAGAGGAGAGGAGAGGAGAGGAGGAGGGAGGAGAGGATGGAGGAGGAGAGGAGAGGAGAGGAGTGGAGAGGAAGATGGAGGAGAGGAGGGGAAAGGAGAGGAGGATGGAGGAGAGGAGGATGGAGGAGGAGAGGAGAGGAGAGGAGGAAAGGAGGAGGAGGATGGAGGAGGAGAGGAGAGGAGAGGAGAGGAGAGGAGAGGAGAGGAGAGGAGAGGAGGAGGAGGAGGCGCGGCAGGTCTAAGCGCTGCCTCATTAGAAGGTCGAGTAAAGTCTAATATTGACTCTGCTGCGTCGTTGAAACGTCCTCTTCAAATAATTACTGAGCTTCACATGAAGCTGCTGCTGCTAATTAGCGTATGAAACAAGAGCAGCTCCATGCCCATTACACCCTGATTCACTGGCCTGTGTGTGTGTGTCTGTGTGTGTCTGTGTCTGTTTGCTTTGTCTGGCCTTATTACTGCACATCAGTGTGTGTGTGTGTGTGTGTGTGTGTGTGTGTGTGTGTGTGTGTGTGTGTGTGTGTGTGTGTGTGTGTGTGTGTGTGTGTGTGTGTGTGTGTGTCTGCTACACACCATCAATAATTCACAAGCCAAGATGGCAATTACAGGACCATGTACAATCAAACTAAATATTTGATGAGGCACTAAAACAGTCCCTGGAACAGATCTGCCTCTGTCTCTCTCTCTCTCTCTCTCTCTCTCTCTGCCTCACACACACACACACACACAGTCTATTGTCACAACACATTAGGTCGTCGGTCCCTTATTCCCCAGACTTTGTCTTGACACGCAAAAGCAGTTTATTCTGCTAAAAGAGCCGCGTGCTATTCATTTGTTCTCTCTGAAATATTGAGCGCCGCCGCTTGGCATTCTGGGAGGACGCGCTCGTTTTTGTCTCCGCAAATAAAGTGACAGAGACAAGAGCAAACGAGGGAAGAGGAGGGAGGGAGGGAGGGAGGGGTCACGTTAAATATCTAAAACTAATCAATCTGAATCAATTGCAAAAAGAGAAGCTTCCTCCTCCTCTGTGACTGGAGGGGAAACGTTCTGCATTAAAAATAATGTGACACAAAATCCATGAGCGATAAATAAATGAGTTGTCGGACGTGATGACTCCATCTGAGATCGACTCCTCCTCTTCCTGCTCCCTCACCTGTCAATCACAGAGCGCAGGGGGCGGGGCTTTACTCCGTCATCGCTCGTGCTAACTGGAGGAAGCTAATAGAGTCTGGAACTCCGTCATCACTTCCTGTTCCCTCGTCTAAAAGTCAGTAATTACATTTTCTGAATGAGGGACATTTTCAGCGCTGTGGTCAAAATTCAAAGGTTATCATTAAGAAATAAATAACAGGGGCAATTATATGTTAATGTATTTAAAGGGACAACGAGGAGTTTGTATATGGTTATAAAAAAGTCTCACATTAATGTGGATGAATCTACATTACCACTTGTTAATGGCTCCATTTTCAATAAATATATCGTTTTGTCTCTATCGTTATTTTGTTATTTTAATTAATGGTGGAAATGCTGGGCGAGCCGACCAGCGTTTCCTCCTACTTTCAGTTTTGCGGACGCTGCCCGGCGAGTCATGAGAATAACGCCGCTGAATCGCCGTTTATGGTCGGAACTATGACGGTAGCCTATCTGATCGTCTTCCAACCTCTGACTTTAATTCTTGATGAATGAAAACATTCTTGAGAAGACGTCCGTCTTGCGCCGGTCCAAGAATTTCACCATGCGCGCAGAGGCTCATGGTAGGCTAAATGTAGTAGAAAACACTTCACTTTCCAAAACTCCTCGTTGTCCCTTTAAACAATGTGTATTAAGCAAATGAGCAGCCATTAAGTTGTGGTCGTCCCAACTAAAGTTAGAGATTCAACCTCTCACAGTCACTTGTAGCTACACATGCAACAGCATCAGCAAGACTAAACACAACAAATGCTTCAGGCTGTATGAGCTGTTTATTCTCTCATGTGTCTCCAGCATTTAACATAAATTCAAACAAACTATTTTGTTGCAACCGAAAGCAAAGAACTCTGCCGCGTGTTCTGTTTCCACGTAGCCTACTGCGCACGTAACGTCAGCACGTTAGTCTAACTGGCTACCGCAATAACTGGAGTTTGCGTCGGCGCGCAACTTTTTTTCTCCCTCATTTAAACCGGGATCAGATCGGCCTAATCAGGGACTGTTAGCTCCACATGTAGCCGTTAGCTCCACATGTAGCTGCTAGCTCCACATGTAGCTGCTAGCTCCACATGTAGCCATTAGCTCCTCATGTAGCCGTTAGCTCCACATCCTCATAAAGATGTTAGCTCCTCATGTAGCTGTTAGCTCCTCATGTAGCTGTTAGCTCCTCGTGTAGCCGTTAGCTCCACATGTAGCTGCTAGCTCCTCATGTAGCTGTTAGCTCCTCATGTAGCCGTTAGCTCCACCTCCTCATATAACTGTTAGCTCCTCATGTAGCCGTTAGCTCCTCATGTAGCCGTTAGCCCCTCATGTAGCCGTTAGCTACTGTGGCTCAGACACAGTGAACAGTGAGGGAACAAACACAGTGTGTGTTTGAATCGGAGCCGACAGCAACGCAGCAGAGACGTTTTAACTTGAAAGGGTTGAAGCTTCTTCCTGTTTGTTTCCTGTTGCTTCCTGTTCGCTCCAGCTGTGTGTGTTTGTTTTAATGAATCTGTGGGGACCAAGATACTGGATCCACAAGTTTACGGGTTAAGACTTGGTGGGGGGGGGGGGGGGGGCAGATAACATATTATGTTAGTGATGAGTCCCCACAGATGTATGAAAACAAATGTGTGCGTGTACAAATGTTTTGCAGAGATGCTGTGTGTAGAAAGAAAAGAGGAACACATGCTGAGTTCCTGGAGCGCAGAGATGAACAGAACATCCCATAATTATGTCATACTGCCTGAGAGAGAGAGGGATGTTGTATCTGTTGTGTTCACTCGTTTTCCTTCACAACACACACACACACACACACACGGTCATGTTTACGTCCCTTCAGAGGACTGTGGGTTGGATCTGGTTTTAAGCTGCAGTACCATCGGTGACCACTGGTTGTCAACAAACAACACAGCCAATCGAACGTCTGTAAAACGTCAACACAGGAGGCTCACTGGAACAACACCGACTTATTGATCTGATATTGACTAAATAGTTTTAGGAATTACTAACCGCACATTTTATTAGTTCTAGACTTTTTGAAGTTTACGATTACGAAACCTTTATTGTCCACAGAGTGTAAATTCACCTTTGGTTCCACCATTGACATGTCAAAACAGAAGAACACACACAGAACATAATAAAACATTGCAGAATAGAGGAATATAATGGCATGGGATGGCACCACTGTGGAATCCTGAGAAAATACAACCTTCTTGCATTTGAAAACTTTATAATTTACTGTAACATCAGACTGGTTTTTAAATGTCTTCATAAGTGTGTATCACCCCTGTTTTCTGCACTGATAAAAAGACGCTGTAGCTCAAGCTAAGTAAACACACAAGCCTCCTACTATGGCGACTGCATTGTTCCCAAGTACAACATCATCTGGACAGTCTGCCTTCTCAATAAAAGGGGTTAACCTATGGAACACTTTACCCACTCACCTGAAACTGGAGACTGATACAAACGCTTTTAACAGAAGACTAAAAGCATGGCTAAAAGCAAACATGTATAAATACGGACTTTTCCACTGTTACTACTATGATTACTGCTGCGATCATGATTTCTGTTTGCTTCATCTCCTCTCGCTGATCTTGCGCTCTGTATTTGTAGATTAGCATATTACTGTTGTGATGTTGTGTCATGCACTTTGTTTAATCTCATACTGTTGATAACATGCTCTGTGTTTTTAGATTAGCCGCCTATGGACTGGTGTTGAAAAGTAGCACAAGCAAAGCATCCTGTCTGTCCACTGGAACAGTCTCAATGTATCTGTGAAGTCCATATTAAAAAAAAAAACATAATATAACATAAAATGCAGTAAAGAATTATGACCTCATTTGAAGTAGGCTACAGTAACAGTCCTCACACATTCCAAAACATACCAATTTTTATAAAGGTACACCACGCAATTATTCAAAGAACCTGCTGTGCAAAGGAACTCTCAGCAGAAGTAAGAAGCAGCCGTAAAGGGTAAAGAGCTGCCGCTAGTTGATTTGGTAATTACACTGCAAAAACTCAAAATCTTTCCAAGAATATTTGTCTTATTTCTTGTCAAAATGTCTCATTTCTAGTCAAAACTAATCTCTTTCCACTTAAAATAAGACTCATCACCTAAAAATGAACTTGTTTTGAGATAATTTTCGCTTGTTTCAAACAAATTTCTACGTGAAATGAGTAGAAAAATCTGCCAGTGAAAGCAAGTTTTTTGTGTTTGTAATAAGAAAGAAAAACTCGCTCCACTATGCTTGAAAGAAGTAAAAAGTGTCTAAAAACAAGCTAGAAATTACATTTTGACTAGAAATAAGACAAATTAGATTTTGAGTTTTTGTAGTGTAGATGTTGGACGAGTCTGTTGTTTCATTCACATGAACCATAAACAACCATTAACACTGTCCAGAGAGGCTGAATGAAGAAGAACTGGTTGAGTGACGATGTAGTTTATCAATACATCAAAGTGATCAGTTCTGTATTGATCAATAAAACCAGTTTAAACCACTAAAATACAAACAGGAAGTTCATAAACATGATTTGATGACATCACATGACCTCATCACGTGACCTTTGACCCCCAGTGACCTCAGAGTCCCCACAGAGTCTGAGAAAACAGATGTCCCCATAACTACACACACACACGCACGGTGAACTCCAGTTACTCCTCAGCTGTATTTTGGCAGCGTTGTCATGACGATCAGCATATTTGTCTCCACGATCGAAAAATCATCAGTGTGACGCAACACTGCAGCCGGAGAGAGAGAGAGAGTGTGTGTGTGTGTGTGTGTGTGTGTGTGTGTGTGTGTGTGTGTGTGTGTGTGTGTGCGTGTGTGTGCGTGTGTGTGTGTGTGTGTGTGTTTGACATCATGACTTAAAAATGAGGTGGAAATCGGAGAAAGATTCAGAAACTCAAGAAAAACATCCGAGCGCACGTCCTCATGAAACACACACACACACACATGGAGTGAACATACTGTACAGCCAATCACAGGCGTGGAAACTCACACACACCCATATGAACCAGTTTAAGAGCCAGAATACACACTCAGACACACACACACAGACAGACACACACTCTCTCTGCTGTGTGTTGATGTTCAGCCTGAGGCTTCTGGACACCTCACTGATCAATACTCACATCTGATCAGGCTTCACAACCAAGAGTTTATAATCAAACCAGTAACTGTCCAAGAAGACACACACAACACACACACATAACACACTAGGAGTGAACAGCCAGTGTACTATTTGTATTCGGATTTGGGCTTTTAAAAAAAACTTCGGATTCATATTCAGGAAGAAACCGGAAGTGGGCGCACTGACTTCAGCCGAGCTAGTGCTACGCCGAGCTAGCTGGCTAACTTCCGCTTTAGCTCTCGGTCAGTGGTGTAGTCTAATGTTTTGTAGTGGGTAAACTGCTTTTTAGGTGGTAAACTGTTCATACTTGTATCACATAGACCGGTGGTTCTCTAACTTTTTTATATCAAGGTCCCTAAAATTGACACAAATTAGACCACGGACCCCCATTGGACAAAACTTTGAAGCAAACACCAGAAATACACAAACAATCAATGTACATGAAATTAGGCATACATTTTTGAAAGATTTTAGAGAAATTTCTGGAAAAGTGTTAAAATTAAAAATAAAATAAAAAAGAAATTGTTTAAGATTTTTAAGAAAAAAGTGGTAAAAAAAAAATTTTTAATTTAAAAAAAAAGTAAAAGTAAAATGTTTTTTTTTAAATTGAAGAAAAAACTGGAAAAATTTCTCAAAAGAATTCTAGAAAAAGCGAAAAAGTGGTAAGATTTCGGGGCGGTGCGTAGCGCAGTGGGTAGAGCGGCCGCCGCGTCGGGCAGACCTTTCCTGCGTGTCATTCCCCCTCTCTCTGCCTCCCCATTTCCTGTCTATCTCTACTGTCATCACTATCAAATAAAGGCAAAAAGCCAAAAAATATACTTTAAAAAAAAAAAAAAAAAAAGTGGTAAGATTTCGCAAAAAAAAAATAGAAAAATGTGGTACAATTTCTCTCTCTAAAAAAAGGGGCAAATAATAATACAAAAAGGGTCAAAATTTCTTGAACAAAATAATAACAAGTAAAAAAGAAAAATTTAGAAGAAACTGGTAAAATTTCTCCCAAAAAATCTCAGAAAAGTGGTAAAATTTCAACAACAAAAAAAGTCAAACAATAATTAAAAGATGATAAAATTTCTGAAAAAAAAGTTAAAGAATTCTAGGAAAAAGTGGTAAAATTTCCAGAAAAAGTTGTGGACCCCCTTGAACCCTGTCAACCCTCCCACTTTGAGAACCATTGACATTTACTTTAGTTAGATAGTTTTGTTGTACTGGGTATACTGAAGTATTTATGTATTTTCAGTGTGTCTACTGAGTATACCTGAGTATCACATAGACTACACCACTGCTCTGGGCTAACTAGAACGGGAATAAAATAATTTAATCGTGCAGCTCTTCTAGACTTCCCAAACGTAATCGGACTGAATGGATCAGGTTCTGGTAGTGAAACGTTTCATAGCCGCTTCTTTTCCCATTATTGTCTATGAGAAAAATGCTAAGTTGTTGAACGGTGGCCCTGGAAGTATCGGTGAGCACTTCCTGTCTACTGTGAACAGCAAAACTATTCGGGATCAAAGCATTATTTGTGTACTTTGGAATACGTATTCGGGTTCGGGTACACCACTAATACACACACACACAGACTCTGGGGATCATGGGAGACGTAGTGTGTGTGAGTGTGTGTGTGTATGGACAGCTTGGCAGCATATTGTCAACCAGAGGGAGCAGCTGCTGCGCACACACACACACACACACACACACTCAGTGTTCTTCATGTACTTTGTCTCATTAAAGTGACATCATCATAATAATACTACTAAAGTGCAGTACCGTGGATGAGATGGAGCTGTGAGCTGTGAGCTCTGAGCCTCCTCCCAGGCTCTGACAGGAAGCTGCAGGTCAGCCTGAATATTAATGCACCTGGACTCTTCATCATCATCATCATCATTGGGGCTGCAACTAACGATTATTGTCATTATTGATTAATGTGTCGACTATTTAAACCATTAATCAATTATTTGTTTGATCAATAAATGTTAAAAAATGTTGAAAAACATCAAGAAGTACTAAGTTCTGGAACAGTTTCTCCCATTTAGCAAAAAATGTTTAAAAGATAATTGTGATGTGCTGTTTTGTAATGTATTGTCTATGTAGGTTCATTGATAACTATACATTTTAATACTGGTTATTATTCTCATTATTATTATTATTGCTCATGAGTTACTAATGGACACACGTACACATATCCACACATACACACACAATTGTTTTCATTAATTTTTTCATGTTATCTTGTGCATTTGTACATTAAATTGTAATATTAATATTATTATAAGGTGGAGGCTTCAAATAAGCCCACCGTGGTTTTTTGCCTCACCCTGCACTGTTTCATTATTACTTATCATGTTTTATGTTGTATTCTTTTAAATTGTGCAAAATAAAAGAGCTAAAAATATCAATCAGCGTTTCTCAAACCACCAGACGACATCATCCTCAAATGTCTCGTTTTGTCCACAAACCAAAGAGAGACTCAGTTTGTTGTCATAAAGGAACAAAGAAACCAGAAATATTCACATTGAAGAAGCTGGAGTCAGAGAATTTGGACTTTTTTTCTTAAAGGGACAACGAGGAGTTTTGGAAAAGCGAAGTGTTTTCACACTACATTTATGAGCCTCCAGGCACCGTGAAATTCTTTGACAGGCGCAAGACAGACTCGATTCGGCGGCGTTATTCTCATGACTCGCCGGGCAGCGTCCGCGAAACCGAAAGTAGGAAACACTGGTCGGCTCGCCCAGCATTTCCACCACCACTAATAATAACAATATAACGATAGAGACAAAACGATATATTTATCTAAAATGGGCCCATTAACAAGTGTGGGTAACGTAGATTCATCCACATTAATATGAGACTTATTTATTGTTGCGGAATTTTTCGTTCTGCCGCTGAAGAAACTCCTCGTTGTCCCTTTAAATAAACGACTCAAACTGATTATTATTAGATTATTAGAATAGTTGACGATTCATTTAATGATCGATTATTGTGTGATTAATTGGTTAATTGTTGCAGCTCTGTCTGTCTCTGTCTCTGGGCCTGTTTGAGGTCAGAGGTCACCAGGACCTGAGCTTCATGTTCCTGCTGGTTTGTCTCTGTATCCTGTTTATTTCTCACTTATATGTTTCACTATGAATCCTCCTCCTCCTCCTCCTCCTCCTCCTCCTCCTCCTCCTCCTCCTCTTCCTGGTCTGCTGCTGGCCACGAGGCTTTCTCTGCTCTCTCTCTGAGGATGGAGCCGATCCTCCAGCCTCCAGTCTGGTGAAATCCTCCTAACACCCGGCAGATAAACTCTGTCAGCGCCTCGAGCTGAAGACTGGACTCAACGCTTTCCTCAAGAGTTTGACGTGTTTTTACAGACGAGAAGTTCGACATGAATTTCATCACGGGGGAGGAGGAGGAGGAGGAGGAGGAGGAGGAGGAGGAGGAGGAAGCTCCCCAGGAGACGTCAGCTCTGAGGTCAGGGAGGGTTAAAGGCTCCGAAATGAAAGATCAATTCATTCAAATACACAAAGAAGAAGAGGAGGAGGAGGAGGGAGGAGAAGGAGGAGGAAGAAGAGGAGGAGGAGAAGGAGGAGGAAGAAGAGGAGGAGGAAGAAGGAGGAAGAAGAGGAGGAAGAGGGAGGAGAAGGAGGAGGAAGAAGAGGAGGAGGAGGGAGGAGGAGGAAGAAGAGGGAGGAAAAAGAGGAGGAGGAGGAGGAGGAGGGATGAAGAGGAGGAGGAGAAGGAGGAAGAAGAAGGAGGAAGAGGAGGAAGGAGGAGGATGGAGGAGAAGGAGGAAGAAGAGGGAGGAGGAAGAGGAAGAAGAAGGAGGAAGAGGAGGAAGGAGGAGGATGGAGGAGAAGGAGAAGGAGGAAGAAGAGGGAGGAAGATGAGGAGGAGGTGATTAGAATAAAGCCTGGGGGCGTCGCCTCCAACCATCTCAGCTCTGCTTCTCTTCACGCTGCTTCACTGACCGCGGGAAAAATGAGCGTCGACACTAAACTGGTTGATGAAAAACCAAAGAGAAACTGACAGAATCATCAATACTGATCAATACTGATGATCAGCTTCCTTCTGATGACATAGTATCTGTCCTTATTGATCCTCTACATCCATCTGAACGTGTCATTTTCTTTGTGTGAATGTGACATCATAATGACATCATAAAACTGAATTATTTCATAGATCACATTCATTGATCTAAAACATATTGATCTGTGTTTTTATGATCAAACTGCTGCTGAAATGAGCTAACTGGAGCTCATTTGTTTCCTGATCACAACCAATAATCAATAATTGAGTCATCTGAGCTGATGACAGGTGACAGAGAGCTTGTGTTGCTTTCACTGACCTCTGTAAAAATCTGAAACTTCACACTCTTTGTTCTGATCATCACATGATCCAGTTCTAACAGCAGAGAGAAGACGATGCGATGCTGACTGGTTATTGATTGATTGATTGATTGATTGATTGATTGATTGATTCATTCATTCATTCATTCATTCATTCATTCATTCATTGACTGATGAAACTGAAACCGTCAGAGCGACTAACAAGCTGTGAGTCATCAGTGTTTATGTTCCAACAGCTGATTGACGACAGGAGCTCGTTAATATATAATAATAATCACAACAACACTGTTCAAACATAGAAGGAGGAAAGTACAGTTCACACACACACACACAGACACGCAGGCTGCTGATTGGCTGCTGATAAAGAGGAGGAATAATGATGCAAGCATTACAAAGTAAATGTAATTTACTTTGCTTTGAAGTCGGCGTCAACAGCAAAACCAAGTCGGACGGTGGGGCCGAATTAAACACACACACAGACACACACACACACACACCGACAGACACACACATCGACACAGGGAGAAGAGCAGTGTTGGTGCAGCTCTGTAACTGTTCCATCTGTTCATCTCTCTCTGCTGCTCTGGGACCAGCGCTAGGCGCTAGGCAACAAGGTGAAGCTCCGACGCCATCTGGACCGACCTTGGACCGGACGCACGACTCAGGACTCAGGACTCAGGACTCAGACCGACAGAGGAGGAGGGAAGAGAAAGAGGGAGGGAGAAAGAAAGAGAGCGGGATGGAGAGAGAGAGGAAGGAGGGAGGGAGAAATAAAGAGGGAGGAAGAGAGAAAGAAAGAGGGAGGAAGAGAGAAAGAAAGGGGGAGGGAGAAATAAAGAGGGAGGAAGAGGAAAGGAGGAAGAGAGAAAAAGAGGGAGGAAGAGAGAAAGAAAGAGGGAGGGAGAAAGAAAGAGGGAGGAAGAGAGAAAGGAAGAGGGAGCGAGAAAGAAAGAGGGAGGAAGATAGAAAGAGAGAGGGATGGAGAGAGAGAGGAAGGAGGGAGGGAGAAATAAAGAGGGAGGAATTGAGGGAGGAAAGGAGGAAGAGAGAAAGAAAGAGGGGGATGGAGAGAGAGAGGAAGGAGGGAGGGAGAAATAAAGAGGGAGGAAAGGAGGAAGAGAGAAAAAGAGGGAAAAAGAGAGGAGGGAAGAAGAAAGAAAGAAGGAGGAAGTGAGAGAGAGAAGAGGAGAGGGAGCCTATCTGTGCCGGTTCTGGTTCTACAGAACTGGACCGAACTCAGGATTGGATGAAAAAAGAAGAGGAGGAGGTGGAGGAGGAGGAGAGACTTCCTGTCCGTGCCCTTTCACAATAAAAGCGCGCGTGTGTGTGGAAACTCCACAGGTGCAGAGTGAAGGTCTGTGATTGGCTCGTTGGTTGGTCAGGTGAACACACCTGTCGACCTGCGTGTGCGTCACACACACACTCTTCCTACCTGAAACAAACCCACCACCACACACACACACTCACACACACACACACACACACACACACACTGAGTGACACTGATGACATCATTCAGCTAATGACCTCCAGACGGCCGAGAGACACAGACACACAGACAGACACGCAGACACTTGTTATTTCCTCCAACAGGTGAGAACCGTTGTGAGTTGTTGTGTTAAAGCTGCACCTGAGTTTCACTTCCTGCCTCACGTCACACATCACACACACACACACACACTGAGGAGTTGGCGCAGTGTGTGTGTGTGTGTGTGTGTGTGTGTGTGTGTGTGTGTGTGTGTGCGCGCTGTGTCCTTGTCAGAGTCAACACATCGCTATGGTAACTTCAGTGTGTGGCCGTGACAATAAGACTTCAGTCTTTACAATCTTATATTATAATATATTATACATGTTATAATATATAATATTGTGATATAACTATAATACAATGTATATATTATAATTAATATATCGCCTAATAATATATGATATATGTTATAATCAATATATAATATTGTAATATAAATATAACTACTATAAAAATATATTAAAATTAATATAGGCTACAATATGTTATATGTATATATTTAAATATATTTATAACATATAATATATATTACATGTTATAATTCAAAATAATCTACAACCTTGTGCTGCCATTTTTATGTCTGAACCGTCAACAGAGAAAATTCCTCGTGGCTGTAAAACAAGTTGTATCAGGACCGACTTACACCGTCGCCATGGAAACCAGCAGCATTCTGACAGCTTCAGGTTCAGATTCATCAACGATCAATAATCAATAAGAGCTGATCCTGCACTAATGAATTAATATTATTATTATTATTACATAATCATTGTCACAATATAATGATCCTGTTAAATAAAACACAGCAACAGTCCTGAGACAGACCATAATAATCAGGTCTAAATATATTACAAATATCATTACTATTTATAACTGGTACCTGGTCACCTGATCCAGTTCTCTTTTCTCCCACGCTCCGCGGCGCCTCTAAACGCCTCATCACCGCGTTTAATCAAATTAGCGCACGGCCCAAACTTGACGCTTTTCATTAATTATACAGGATAATTCTAATTGTGCATTCAAATGTATTCTCTGGGAACAGAAGGTGTTCGGTAATATTTCAGCAGAATTAGCATATTAAATGGGGCTCGCTCTGCATTATGGCTCATTACGTATGCTAATTTATGCACACGCGTTGTCTTTATTTTTAACCGGCGGTCCCATATGTCTGAGCAGGTGAACCGGCCGCCGCGCGCTCGCTCCTGCAGCCCGCGGGGGCGCGCATGGAGAGGAAGAGCTGCTGTGTGTGTGTGTGTGTGTGTGTGTGTGTGTGTGTGTGTGTGTGTGTGTGTGTGTGTGTGTGTGTGTGTGTGTGTGTGTGTGTTGTTTTCGCGGCTGCCTGCAGTCACTGATGACACTGCACCGTCAGCGCAAACAGAGGGCAGGAGTGTTACACAGCGTGACGCACACACACCTCGACCACCACCACCTGCACACACACACACACACACACTCAACACACGCGCACGCAGCAGTGTGTGGCAGGTACAGAGGCCAAGAACTGACAGGAAAAATAGTTTGAAGTGTTAAAAATGAAAAAAAAAGGGTCAAACGGTGAAAAGTCAGAGCGAAGGGGCGGAGTCACAGTCTGAGGGTTTAAACCAATCAAAACAATCTAATTAAATAATATTAATTTTTAATAGTTTCACTTCACAAAGTTGCAGTTAGATATTCAAACTAATGAAAAATATGAATGAATACACAACAGAAAGAGTTAAAACCATCAGGTCTGTCTTCATTTCATTATCAGAAAAATGCGTGTGTGCATGTGTGCGTTTGAGTGTGTATGTGGTGAAGATTGCATACATATGATTGTTTACTTGCACTCTCCGATTGATTTCTAATTGATTTTTATATCACTGTCTGTTTTTACTGTGACTATGTAAACCTGTTGTGAAGCACATTGAGTCTGCATTGTGCATGACATGTGTTTTATAAATAAAGTTGAAATGAATGTAATTATTGTAATGTTTTGACGGATGTTTGTCTCAGTTTTAAAGTTTTAAATGCTTCTGCTTTTTAAAATAAGACAACTCAACCATTGGTTAAAATAACTGATCCCTGTCCTCAAATAGCTTAAATACTGTTTTTAATCTGACGTCTGTTGATCTTTAACCTGTAGTATGTTATAATATTGTTTGTTTTGATGTGTAACTGTCTGTTGTGTGATTTATAGTTGTGAGGTTTTAAAGTCTTTAGTTTTAGTAAAAAAAAAGAAAGAAGAGACTGACCAAATGCATAGACTGGTCAGTAATACATGAAGCTGAAGCAATAGCTTATTATGCCCATACCCTTATATATATATATATATATATATATATACATACATTATGTTGTGTATTGACTCTGATGCTTAAAGCACCGACGTCGTCCCAACTCAATAAATAAATAAATGAAATAAAACAATGAAACATTAAACTGCAGGAGACGAGTTAAACTGAGTCTCACCTGAAAACACTTCAACCTGTCAGACAGAGGGGGGAGGGGGAGGGAGAGGGGGGAGGAGGGGGAGGATGGGGAGGAGGGAGGAAGGAGAGGAACTACAAAGCAGATTTGTAGCAGTGAGTTAATGGGCGTCATTAAACTTGTATCTGGTTTTCTCTGGTCTCAGATCAGCTCCTCTCTGCTGCAACAGGAGATGAAAGGCTCCACTCCTCCTCTTCCTCCTCCTCCTCCTCTTCCTCCTCCTCCTCCTCCCTTCTCCTCCTCCTCCCCCTCCTCCTCCTCCCAAAATTCCCAGAATTAGAGTTTGTGTTGAAGAGACGAGAGGAGGGAATCCTCCGACACCTGTCAGAGCATCATCATCATCATCATCAGCATCAACACGCTGGTCTCCATGACGACCGCCGCCCAGCTCGGCCCCTCTACTCTCTAAAAACTGTTCAAGTCAAATCAAATGTTTAAATCTTTATTGAGACACGTTCAAGACGACGAGGCGCCGAGATTTACCCTGAGGGTGTGTGTGTGTGTGTGTGTGTGTGTGTGTGTGTGTGTGTGTGTGTGTGTGTGTGTGTGTGTCTGTGTGTCTGTGTGTGTGTGCGTGTGTGTGTGTTTAACTTCTGTCACTTTGATTTCTGTGACTCAACTTTATTTCAAATGTCTGATAGAGAGAGAGAGAGGAGAGAGGGAGTTCTTATCGCATTGTTATAATGCTTTGGTAATATTGTACTAACAGTCATGCCAGTAAAGTTTGTTAAATTGAACTGAATTGAAATTGAGGGAGAGAGAGAGAGAGAGAGAGAGGAGAGAGGGGGAGAAAGGGAGAAAGAAGAGAGAGAGGAAGAGGGAGGGAGAAAGAAGAGAGAGGGAGAGGAGAGAGGGAGAAAGGGAGAAAGAAGAGAGAGGGAGGGGGAGAGGGAGAAAGAAGAGAGAGAGAGGGGGGAGAGAGAGAGGGGGGGAGAAAGGGAGAAAGAAGATAGAAAGGGAAAAAGAAGAGAGAAAGGGAGGAAGAAGAGAGAGCGAGGGCCGAGCAGCCAGCTGGCCCGCTGCTCACCTCAGTGGGGGGAGGGGGGGGGGGGGGGGCAGAGAAGAACCAGAGCGGCCAGAGGAGGAGGCAGTAAGGGCAACACCACCACAGTCCACCCCCCCCCCCCAGCTCTGGACCAGAGCTGATGATGTCACTGAGGTCAAAGGTCACAGGAGGAGACAGATCAACACAAACACAGTCACAGCCAATAAAAAGCTTCACTCCATTAACTCTCCTTCATCTCTGTTTACCCCCGTCACTGCCCGATTTGTGACAGCTACGTACGGCAACTCCACTTGGACAAACTTAGTTGAATTGACTTAGGATCAGTGCCCTATGTGCGTCGCCAGAGACAGTTTATCTTTTTATTAAAAGATACTGCCCCCTCTCCACCTCTACTGCCCCCCTCTCCACCTCGATATCCCATAATTCACTGCTGCCGTTCCAGTAAAACCAGTGGTAGGAAGACAAAAACACGACTACGGTGGCTCTGAGAGGTCAAACCTGACCGCTGTGTCGTTTCTACACGTCAGAGATGAGAACTGAAGGGAGGAACAACTACACAACTAACAACACAACAAAACACAACTACACACACGTCAAACTCTCCTTGTCTAAACTGTTAGTGTAAAGGTCCAGAGGTCGTGTGTGTCTGTGTGTGTGTGTGTGTGTGTGTGTGTGTGTGTGTGTGTGTGTGTGTGTGTGTGTGTGTGTGTGTGTGTGTGTGTGTGTGTGTGTGTGTGTGTGTAACATCTGTACTCAGCTGGAGCAGACGTGGTTTCCCAGGAGAAACTCCCATCATCCACTTCCTCTCTCTCTCTCTCTTTAAATAGAGACCATATGTCTCTCGCCCGTGAGCGGAAGCTGCACAGCATCAAGTTCTCATGAGTCTCAACACGTTGGAACCAGAAGAAGAAGAAGAACAAACATCTTCATCATCACTGAGCTGAGCTGCTATGGATGACATCATCAACGTAATAAACTTTGCTACGACGTCAAGTTCGATGTGAGCAGAGACGTTATCGATATGTAGTATTTGGTTTGTTCATCTGCTGTGTAGCCTAATCCATGTAAACACAGTTGAACCTAATTAGCCGAGCTACAGTGGCTAACAGTCCGGTGGAATTTTATGTTTACGTTTCCATGGTTTCGGTAGTCGCAGTAAATGCATGGATTCTTTTTTTTTTTTCAATGAAAATCTGTAAAACGCATGGATCATCACACCAACTTTTAACAATGGATATCACACAAATTGACATCCGTGTTAAAAGCCAGTGTTAATAGATCCATGTGTTTACCGCAACTATGACAACTACTGAAACCATGGAAACGTAAACGTACAATTCCACCGGAAATGCAAAACCAGCTTCCGGTTTTGACCATAGATGACGTTCGGAAACTTGTGGATACCAGCCATAAAGATCAGAGACTAAAGATCAGAGACTAAAGACAACAACCAGAGACCAGCTGAGCTGAGCTAAGCTAAGCTAAGCTAAGCTAAGCTAAGCTAAGCTAACCCACCTGCAGCCTTTAACCAGATCAGAGACACAGCGAGGGACAGACAGCGTTAAAACAAGAAGATGCTCTGTTCGCTCATGACGCTCATATCAAAACATATCGTCATCAAAACATAGTCTCCGGTCACAGCGAGTACTCCGCATCCTGACGTACAGCGAGTGAGAGAAACAGCGACAAAATCTCTCACAAAGGTGTCCTGATAGGCAGCATGACGATTTTGTCGTGAGTGTAGGCCTATTCTATTGGTTCAGAATCCAAACCAATCAAAATATCGAGGGACATAAACAAACTTCTTGCTCCATTTTTAGATTCCTGACATTTCCTGGTTGCCGTTTTTCACATCTGGGAGTGTTTTTTTTGCCAACAGGTCTGGGACGGCCCACAATCACACAGTGTAGCTATCCACCTCTTTCCGAACGTCAAAAACGTAAGCCGGTTTTGCTCTTCCGGTGGAATTTTATATTTACGTTTCCATGGTTTTGGTAGTCGCGGTAAATGCATGGATTTTTTTTTTTTTTCAATGAAAATCTGTAAAACGCATGGATCATCACACCAGCTTTTAACAATAGGCTAGATATCACACAAACTGACATCCGTGTTAAAAGCCAGCGTTAATAGATCCATGCGTTTACCGCAACTATGACAACGACTGAAACCATGCCAACCGGAAATGCAAAACTGGCTTCTGGTTTTGACCATAGATGACGTTGGGAAACTTGTGGATACCAGCCATGAAGACTAAAGATCAGAGACTAAAGACAACGACCAGAGACCAGCTAAACTAAGCCAAGCTAAGCTAAGCTAAGCTAACCCACCTGCAGCCTTTAACCAGATCAGAGACACAGCGACGTACAGACGGCATTAAAACAAGGAGCTGTTGATTTAAACCAAAGAAGGAGAAGAAGAGAGGTTCGGGTGATGTGTCGTCGTCCAGATGTTGCTCCGGTCTCAGCAGCTGGACGGCGGCAACCTGGACGCGGCTGAGGCCGTGGGCGGAGAAAGATCTAACCACCACGCCGCGGCTCCACTCAAGGTCACGGACGGCTAATCTGCATAAACCTAGCTACCTGCGCAACGCTGAAATACGTCCCCCTGGAAACAGCTGGAGGACGGAGACACAACACAGAGGAAACACAGAGGAGTCTGATCTGAGACGCACACACACACACACACACACACACACACACACACAGAGAAAGACGAGGTGTGAGCTGCTCCAGTCTCTCTCACTTCATTAACGTCAGAAGGCAGGAATCAAACACTGAGGAGCGAGTGTGTGTGTGTGTGTGTGTGTGTGTGTGTGTGTGTGGTGTGTGTGTGTGTGTGTGTGAGTGACAGGTGCAGCAGTAACAGTGAGTGCATTAATTAATGACTGACGGCTAAACAGCAGCAGCAGTAATAACAGTTGAGCCTCACACACACACACACACACACACACACACACACACACACACCGATCGATGGATCAATGCTTCTTCACACACACACACACACATCATTCCCACTTCCTGCACACACACACACCTGCAGACACACACACACACACACACACATGGATGTAGGTGGCCCGGCGCTCCCGGCTCGGCTGGATTTGAACCTGGAGCCTCAGAGGAACCAGAGCTTCTTTACCCACAATCCTCTGCTTCTAGTGCAGGTATACGGGCTAACGAGGGACGAGCTAATTAAAGACTGACCACACAGCAGAGGGGGGGGGGAGAAGGAGGAGGAGGAAGAGGAGAGGGGAGGAGGGAGAAGAAGGAGGAGGAAGAGGAGAGGAGGGAGAAGGAGGCGGAGGAAGAGGAAAAGGAGGAAGAGGAGAGGAGGGAGAAGGAGGAGGAGGAAGAAGGAAGAGGACGATGAAGAGGGAGGATGAAGAGGAGCAGTAGAGGATGTTAGTGTATCAGAGTCTCTGACAGGTGGATCATCTTCTTCATCCAGGTGAGACACACTAAGCTGCTGTTACCCAGGGAGAGAGGAGGAGGAGGAGGAGGAGGAGGAGGAGGAGAGGTTTATGGGGGAGAGGAGGAGGAGAGGTTTATGGGGGAGTTTTGGCAGCAGAGTCTTCTCTCGGTTGGCGGCGGCGGCGTGAAGCGACTCAGGGGCGTCTTTACCAAGCTGCCGTTAGGCGTTAAATGAACACCTGTCCACCAGGCTGAGGGGGGGGGGGGTAAAGAAGAGGTAGAGGAGGGGGAAGAAGAAGAGAGGAGGAGGAGAAGGAGAGGGGGAGGAGAGGATAAAGAAGAAGAGGGGGAGAAAGAAGAGCAGGAGGAAGAAGAGGTAGAGGAGGGGGAAGAAGAAGGAAGGAGGAAGAGGAATAGGAGGAGAAAGAAGAAGATAAAGAAGAGAGGGAGGAGAAAGGGGAGGGGGAAGAAGAAGGGAGGAGGAGGAAGAGGAGGAGGAGGAAGAAGAAGAGGAGGAGGAGAAGAAGTAGAGGAGGAGGAAGAAGAAGAAGATAAAGAAGAGGAGGAGGAGGAGGAGGAAGAAGAAGATAAAGAAGAGTAGGAGGAGGAGGAGAAAGAAGAGGATTTAGTTGCAGATGGTCTGGGATCAGCTTCACAGGAGACTCCTGATGGTCAATAAAGGAATCTTAATAAACTTCCTGTCGTCTCCTCTTCATCAGCGATGAGGATGAAGGTGAGGAAGAGGAGGATGAAGCAGCAGCAGCTCTCTGTTCATTAAACTGAGGTCTTGCACTGCAAAAACTCAAAATCTTTCCAAGAATATTTGTCGTATTTCTTGTCAAAGTGTCTCATTTCTAGTCAAAACTAATCTCTTTCCACTTAAAATAAGACTCATCACCTAAAAATTAACTTGTTTTTAGATCATTTTCACTTGTTTCAAACAAATTTTCAATTGAAATAAGTAGAAAAATCTGCCAGTGAAAGCAGGTTGTTTGAGCTTGTAATAAGAAAGAAAAACTTGCTCCACTATCAGATTTTTCTACTTATTTCAATGAAATCTGCTTGAAATAAGTAAAAAGTGTCTAAAAACAAGCTGCTTTTTAATGTGATGAGTTTTATTTTAAGTAGAATGAGATTTGTTTTGACTAGTAATAAGACCAATATCCCAATATTGTGAAAGTCTGCTCTGACAGGATGAACTTCACAGATTGTTCAAGATGTTTTTTGTGTGTTTTTTTGTTCTCTGATCTATTTTCTGCTCCTGCAGCAGGTGAGGGGGGGTCGATGGGGGGAGGAGGAGGAGGAGGGGGGGGGGGTAACGTCTGGATTAGCATTAGCTAAACCTGAGCCCGGTCCGCTCTCTCTTAAGTGAAGGTGCAGCTCATTTGCATAAGTAATTAGCTAATGTGCTGCTCAATTTCTGTCCCATCTGCTGCCGAGAGCAGCCTCATTCCTCACTGTGACAGACGCTCACTATCAGCCTACTACTAACACACTGCTCTTCATCTGTCAACACACACACACACACACACACACACACACACACACACAGGCTCACCTTGAAAACTCTATTTACCTGAGGGGGGGGGGGGGGGGGGGGCCGAGGGCGAGTGAGGGAAGTCCGAGGGCAAGTGAGGGAATCAACCTAAACTCTCTTCGTCTCCACAATAACACTCAGTTTGTTTACATGACCGTTGAAAAAATTGAGTTATGGTTCGACCCATCTGTAACTGTACAACTGAAGTTCATGTTGAGGCCTTTTCACAGCGGACGAGACGGATAATTTGATGCTGGTGTTGCTGCTTAATGTTGCTTCTGTTTTGTCTGTAGCGGCTGCTGTTTGAGTTAAGTTTATGTTAGTTTGTGTGTGTATGCATGGACCTTCGCTGAGCTCTCTGTCTTTTGTCCACTATTCAGATTTAGCTTTTTAATCATTGAATGTATTATTTGTATGTTGACAATTAAATCATTTTATTTTCTTTTAGGGTGACTTTTAACATCAGTCCAGGGTCAACAGATGTAAAACAGCCTTTTGGCTAATTCTGGCACGTTTACATTAGTTTAAATGTTTTCATTAATGTGCATTGTCCCTGATCTTTAAACCTTTGAATAAAAATAAATAATAATAAAATAAATAAACCTCATGAAATATTCAGCGGTGAACCGAAGCTGACGCTTAGCCGTCAATACAAACAGGAAGTCACCGAAATATATATTTCTTGTGCTGTACTGCAATTGTCCAATAAATAACCAATATATTTGTCAGAATATAAGTTTGACTCAGTGTGAATATTTTTTAAGCAGTACAACATACTGTACAGAGGCTGAGACAGCACATAGGAAGTGTTTCCATGGAGACACTGATGTTTGGTCACATGACTCAGGTGTTAGCTGTTAGCGTAGCCCCCAGGTGTGTGCATCTCTCCTTGGTGTCCCCCTGGAAACACTTCCTGTGCTGACCTGAGCCCTCAGGGCCACCGTACCTGTGTGTCCCTGCTTCACACACACACACACACACACATACACACACACACACACACAGACAGACAGCTCTCTCCTCCTCCTCCTCCTCCTCATCCCTTCATCCCAGAGCTGAAAAGGCCAGAGTGTGTGTGTGTGTGTGTGTGTGTGTGTGTGTGTGTGTGTGTGTGTGTGTGTGTGTGTGTGTGTGTGTGTGTGTGTGTGTGCGTGCGTGCGTGTGTGTGTGTCTACGCTCGGGGACCAAACCCAGGGAAATGGGCCAAAAAGTGAATCTAATGAAACCCCCCAAATTAATTTTCAGTCTCATCTTCAGCTGCAGGCAGAGAGAGAGAGAGAGGGGGGGGGGGGGGGGGGGGGAGTCAGGTATAGAGACAGAAACAAAAGAATGAAGTGATTAAATTAAATGAACAAAAAAGAAAAATAACAAAACGTGCAAGAAAAAGAAGGGGGGGGGGGGGGGGGGGCTGCTCACCTGGACTCAGGTAGACGAGACAAACTGCAGCGTCATTAACTCTATCATTAACCGCATTGAGCACTGAGTCCTACGTCAACGTCACCGGTGCCGCCATATTGGATAAGGCAGACTGTAGAGAAGAAAAAGCTGTGGAAAACAGTTCTTCTCAAAGGGTTTCAGCTTCTGGTCGCTAAACATATGAGGAGCCCCACTACGTAGTATGTCAACCATAGACATATAAAGAGTAGACGCCGCATCGAACGCTGGGCCTATTGGTGCTGACGAGTGGTGGGGCCGCCATCTTGGACCGGTCGCCCGCTCCACTCAGTGTATCTGTTTGGTAGGTGCAATGGATAGTTTCACTAGTGTCAGTGCATTTAATCAATAACTTACTGAACATTATCCCGCCTATTACACGGCGTACGAGTGAAATAATTCATTTGAAACATAATTTTGATCAAAATACTACTTATAAATGTTATAATTTAGCACATCTGCTTGTCTGGTCTCCTCTCCGCTGTGTTGCTGTGTCTCCTCCCATTTGTTTTCAACAAAGCCTTTTATAATCAATAACTGTATCGATGGTTTATCACATATATGTTACTATGTGTGTTACTATGTGTGTAGTCTTAGCAACGGTGTGTTACACTTGACGACCATTCATTATACAGAAATAACCATGTGTCTATGGAAATAACAGCCCATAGAGAGCAGCAATTGATCAGAGAGCAGCATTCCTGTAATGAGTAAAAATATAGAGATAAAAGCTATATGTCAGAGAAAATAAAAAATATATATATTAACCAGAGAATCAATTCATATCAGGTCAGAGAGAGTCCATGACCAGCAGATAGACACCATCCTTTCGACTGTCCGTGCAGTAACAAGGGAGATAGAGCCGTATTGCCCGTAATTAGCTTAGCTCAAACACTGGAAGTGTATAGGTAGTGTTAGCCTGCCTCCACCTAAAGTCATCAGAGAAACTCTTCAGCAACTCTAAACGGAAACCGGCGGGCCGATCTTCGTCTCAGAGCTGACAAAACTCTCCGGTAAGGCATCTTGAGCGGTCAAATGCCGGTAACGGGACCAGATCGGTCAAAACGGAGGGTTCAAGCAAAGACGGTTTATTTTGATTTAAGCTATAGATACATCGAGGGTAGGTTGGCTTCCTATTTCAAAGTAAAAGCACAAATTCTATCGTCATGGTTTTCTGTATGTAACAGGAAGTGTGTTGGTCACAACAGCGCCCGTACCGGTATCAGTAATGACGGCGATGACGGCAACAAATTCACAGGCTACTGCGATGTGCAGACAGTTGCTCTTCTCAACCAGAGTACCAGTACTGTGAATCCTACATAGTGTTGCTTTAGTCATCACGTCATATGTATGTATACATACGTATATGACAAACACATACATACTATGTATGTATACACGTATATGACAAACACATACATGTGTTTATACACTGGTGCCTTTCTGCTTCTTTATATTCATGTGTGTGTGAACGGGTAAACGAGCGGCATTAAAGCTATACTGCGTAACTTCTACGTGTCTGTAAATACCCGTTTCAGCCAAGCCACTACAAGAGGAGATGATACAACGCTGATTAAGCCGGGTGGGTTACACCGGGCCGGACGCCATGTTGAGGTGCCGGCCGTATCGTTGTAATAACGCAGAAATCCTCTAGGGGGCGAGAGAAGTTTTGCACTATAGCTTTAACTCATAGAACTTTGTAGAAAGGTGTTTTATAAAGTTCAGTCCGTTCACTTGTAATTAGTTCACGAGACAGACCTGCCACATCCAATATGGCGGCAACGTGTACGTATCACAGCAACGGGAACTCGCGCTCTATGAAGCATCTATGTAGCTATATATGTCTCTCTTCTTTCTCTCTGTCTCTGTCTCTCTTATTAAATTCCTTTGTACTGGAGCTTTCCACTCCACCAGCTGCCACACACACACACATCCTTGTAATGCTATCTTTGTGAGGACACTCATTGACATAATGTATTTCCTAGCCCCTAACCTTAACCATCCAAAACAAATACCTAACCTTAACCATTACTCTTAACCTAATATAAACCTAATAATAACCTAAAGTCTTAACTCTCAAACAGCCCTTGGAAAAAGTGAGGACCGGCCAAAATGTCCTCACTTACTAAAAATGTCCTCATTTTGTTGGTTAAAAACTCTTTCCGGTCCTCACAACGTAGTAAGTACAAGAACACACACACACAGGGATACAAAACAAACTTTATTTGTGTGTGTGTTTTTGTTGAATGTTGCCAGATTTGTGTGTGTGTTAGTGTGTGTGTTTATGTGTGTGTACATTACGCTAACATAGCTATTAGCTTTGATAGCAGTAGCCTCCCATATGGCGAGCTAGCGCTGCTCTTTAATGTAGCATAGCACGGCCCTGATGTTGCTATGGCTCCAGTGGTGCCTCTCCTCCCCCCACCCCTCCCAATGCCATTTACCCCCCCACCCCCCCATCTACGGCGCCACATGCCGCCGCGACCTTGGCGTTTTCCAGCGGCACGCCCGGCGCCATCTGCAGCGGCAGGCTTGGGCAGTAAAGCAGCGCGACCCTGAGCTTCCTGGGCGCCGTTACGCCTCCGCCAGGGGCCCGGACAGATGGCTCTACCCACTAAGAGGGTTTTACTGTGGGGCTGAAGGAAGGAGAGGATGAACTCACCCCCTCCTCACCCCTTCCTCCTCCCCCCTCCTCCTCCTCCTCCTCCTCCCATCCTGCATCACTCTGCCAAATCTGCACTCTCTCTCTGCTCTACGACCAAGAGAGAGAGAGAGAGAGACACAGACCTGAGATCAGTTCTCTGCAGCGTTGGTTCGTTCTAATCAAACTGTTCTTGAAGCAGAAGTAAGTGATCCGGTGGTTTTGGCTAACTTCTTGTCAGCCGATGGAGTTAGCAGTCCCCGCCCTCGTCCCTACGTCACCACATTCACGCGCATCCCTTGGCTGCACACACAGAGAGGACCGCCCCTTTATGCCGTTCTCTCTCCTCATTGGATAAATGTTGTAGGATACAAGGAAAGTTTTCTCCTCGGCTTACAGCAGAGCAGAGTGACTGACAGACCCGTGTTTCAGACCAAACACTCTATAGAAGTGATTGCTGTCGGAAGATAGAACTATTTAAGACTTATATTAACACAAACTCATGCTTACTTCTGCTTTAACTTCATTTGATCCAGAGGCTAATGCTGCCTTCAGGGACCTGTCGGAAACCAGGAGAAGTGACCACGTTAACTCTCTAAAAGGACCGGTAAGGGGACACGATAAAGTGAGGGACCGGTCACAATAAAGCGAGGGACCGGACACAATAAAGCGAGGGACCGGACACAATCAAGTGAGGGACCGGTCACAATAAAGCGAGAGACTAATCACAATAAAGCGAGGGACCAGTCACAATAAAGCGAGGGACCGGACACAATAAAGCGAGGGACTAATCACAATAAAGCGAGGGACCAGACACAATAAAGCGAGGGACTAATCACAATAAAGCGAGGGACCAGACACAATAAAGCGAGGGACCGGACACAATAAAGTGAGGGACCGGTCACAATAAAGCGAGGGACTAATCACAATAAAGCGAGGGACCAGTCACAATAAAGCAAGGGACCGGTCACAATAAAGCGAGGGACCGGACACAATAAAGCGAGGGACCAGTCACAATAAAGCGAGGGACCAGTCACAATAAAGCGAGGGACCAGACACAATAAGGCGAGGGACCGGTCACAATAAAGTGAGGGACCAGACACAATAAAGCGAGGGACCGGTCACAATAAAGTGAGGGACCAGTCTGGACTGTTAGCTTAGCATTAGCCTTTAGCAGCGGTGGCAAAAGTCTTCACATTCTGCACTTCAGTAGAAGTACAGATACTTGTATTAAAAAAAAATCTACAAAGTATTTGTACTTAGTTACTTCCAACAGTCTGCTCCCTCTTCTGTTGTGTTTTGTCAAACTGATGAAGTCGTTTTCTGAGTGTGTGTGATTTCCTCAGCTGCAGTGGTTTGACCCTCAGGGCCACCGTACGTAGCTCAGTGTGGTTGGTTCTGAATCTGATCCGTCTCTGACTGACGGCTCCTCGGAGAACGGATCTGCTTCTTTAACCTTCTCTTCATATTAACCTCACGTTGACTCCTCCACCTCTGCAGCTTCCCCTCAGGGATCAATAAAGGTCATCTGATCGATCAGTTATTGATCCGGATACATAAACCTGAATAAAACATCCACACGCACGACTGAATGAAGACGTTGGATTGTATCTTCAAACCTGCTGTTGCTGCTGCTGCTCCTGCTGCTGCTGCTGCTCAGGATAACATTCATCCTCCCTGCTTTTATTCTGAAGGTTCCCTTTTGATTTTGATTTGATACATTTTAATGAACTGAGATGTTTTACACACACAAACATACACGCACACACACGCACACACACACACACACTCAGTGTCATTAGTGTCTGTCAGCAGGAGGATCAGCTGAGAGAAAAATAAGAAAACTGTGCTGGTGGTCAGGAGGAAAATCGATACGTCCATCTCTACTGTATGGAGGAGGGGGGAGGAGGAGGAGAAGGGGGGGAGGAAGAGAGGATTGTGGGTAACTTCTTTCCTCAGATTACAGAGGAAAACAAACTGTTGTTGTATTTTTCTTGTGTGATTTTTGTCAACTAAAATCAACTGATCGATCGAATTAATTAGATAAAAAGAGAGCTGAATTTAAAGGGATAGTTCAACATGTTGTCAAACTGGCCCATTGCCATAATCCCTATAGTCATAGCAGTAGGTTCATTACCTTTAATTGTCGGTGTAAGCTATTTATAGAACGGTGGAGCAGAGCCGTGAGCTGCTCAGAGCTACGCTACGGAGGCTCATGGGATTTCTTGGTTTCCCTCATCAAACTCATCAAATACGCAATCCAACAACTCCACAACGCTCTGGTGGACAAGTTGTGACCTGCACTTTCACCACGCTATGAGATAATAACACAACGTTACCAGACGGAGTTGTTTTATAGGGAAATTCATGCAAAACCACTGATGCGCGTTGCCTTCAGGGACAGTTTTTCATTAAAGAGGAACTAAACCCCTAAACCACTTTTTTCTGCTGAAAACAAATGTATTTGGGTATAAGGTAGTGTTGTCAGTTGATTCTGGTCCAACTTTTGACATTTTAGTCAAAATATTTCAATTTGGTGTATTTTGTAGTAAAAATGTAGAGTGACTGCCCTCTATGGGTTGAAACACGGCTATTACAATCGAATTTTTCTATTGGCTGAGATGGAGGCAGATGACGTTTTGGAGGCAGCTTTCGTCACCGGCCACTAGCTCCCCGACCAATCAGCACCGGCTGCTGCCTGCCGCTAACGGTTGCTAGGCACTCTAGCTGCTCTGCTGCGGCTAACGGCTGCTAACAGCTGCCTGAATGGGAATCGTTAGTGCGGCCGGCGCTAACGAGCCGTTAACGAGTTAACGAGCCGGCGGATCAGCTGTAGATGCTGTGTCACGGCTCTGGTGTCCTCTCCTAGTAGTGTCCACGCTACTAGTGCTGTTAGAGTAGCTCGTTAGTAGCTCGTTAGCGCTAGCAGAAGTGTCGATGTGTGTTTATTACTTTTTTTTCTCTTTTGTGTGATTTCGCGGGTGTGAATGGGGCGCAGGGGGGGGGAGGGGGGATCGTAGAGTGCTCCTGGAGTCCCGCCCATAATCAGGGCATTTTTTGAATTTCAAGCTTAGAGCACGTCATCCAAAACTGAGGGGTTTAGTTCCCCTTTAAGCAGTCTCTGTATTTCCCTCTACAACAACTCTGTCTGGTAACATTCTGTTATTATCTCATAGCGTTGTGAAAGTGCAGGTCACAACTTGTCCACCAGAGCGTTGTGGAGTTGTTGGATTGTGTATTTGATGAGTTTGATGAGGGAAACCAAGAAATCCCATGAGCCTCTGTAGCGTAGCTCTGAGCAGCTCACGGCTCTGCTCCGCCATTCTAAAAATAGCTTGCACCGACAATTAAAGGTAACAAACCTACTGCTATGACTATAGGGATTATGGCAATGGGCCAATTTGACAAAATGTTGAACTATCTCTTTAATGTGTGTGTGTGTTCGTCATGCACACACTTACATACACACACACACACACACACACACATTAAAGGGATAGTTCAACATTTTGGCAAATTGGCCCATTGCCACACTCTCAGCCTGGTGGATCAGTGTCCGACACGACAACGTCTTTGTTCAGACCTGAGGTCGACAAATCCTCTCAGCTCCATGTGATGGATGAACGGACAAGGCTGCAGCGTGTGTGTGTGTGTGTGTGTGTTGCAGCAGCGCGTGTGTGTGTTGCAGCGTGTGTGTGTGTGTGTGTGTGTGGTGTGTGCGTCCGTCCGTCGGCTATTAGCCATCACATTATCTCCTGTTAGTCGTCTCATCTCCAACTCAAAGAGAATGAATAAAGAAGACTTTACTCCTCAGAAACACCCAAAAGAAAAGGAGAGGGGGGAGGAGGAGGGAGGAGGAGGGGGGAGCGGGTGGGGGACGGGGGGGGGGGGGGTTGGGGCAGCAGGGTAGCAATGAAGGAGAAAAGAAAAAAAAGCAGAAGAAGAAAATCTCCAATTCATTGAGATCAAGTCAATAACACTGTAATATTTATGAAGGCTGGAAGCCAGGCTGCCCTAAAACCCAAACTCCAGCAATCCTGAATTATAAATTGGTATTGATTTGTGTTGTGGGTGAGTGAGCTGCAGTGTGTGTGTGTGTCTGTGTGCGTGTGTCTGTGTGCGTGTGTGTCTGTGTGTGTCTGTGTGTGTGTGTGTGTGTGTGCAGCAGTAAGATGCAGCCGATTGTTTTCACGCTTTCACAGGGAGAAAAAAAAATGGTGGAGCTGCTTGTTTGGCAACATTTTGTAGAGCAGAGAAGGTGAAGGTGTGTGTGTCTGTGTGTGTGTGTGTGTGTGTGTGTGTGTGTGTGTGTGTGTGTGTGTGTGTGTGTGTGTGTGTGTGTGTGTGTGTGTGTGTGTGTGTGTGTGTGCGTGTAACGTCAGAAGACAATATAGTTGCAAAGTTGCGACACATCTGTTAACCACTGTGGGATGTTTACGCCTCCTTACTTCCTGTTTTTTAATGGACTTAAATCGACCAATCAGCTTCTTTTACTGCTCCAGGTGAGTAAAACCTGAGGTCAGCAGCTCTGAGCCTCTCTTCTGATTGGCTGACTGTTTTCTACAGTGATCCAATAATAAAAACAGAGCAGATTTCAGAATAAAACACTCAGAGAAACCAAAACCTGTAAAGTTGTTGGATGGTATATAGAGCTTTAACACAAACATCTACCTTTATTTTGAAGTAACTTTAATACAAACATCTACCTTTATTTTGAAGTAACTTTAATACAAACATCTACCTTTATTTAGAAGGAACTTTAACACAAACATCTACCTTGATTTTGAAGGAGCTTTAACACAAACATCTACCTTTACCTGAGTAAGTGTCAGACTGTTCAGTGACATCATCACTGACTCATCCAGGTGTCACCAAGGTTACAACAGAAGAAGAAGAACTTCTGTCTAACCGTCCTCAGTCTGAACCATGACTCTGTGTGTGTGTGTGTGTGTGTGTGTGTGTGTGTGTGTGTGTGTGTGTGTGTGTGTGTGTGTGTGTGTGTGTGTGTGTGTGTGTGTTGTATGTTCAGTGTTTGTCTCCCTCAGCTTCAGTGTTGCAGCAACATCAAATATGGATGACAATGCCTCCTCCCCCATCGTGCTGTGTTCACGCCCATAACACACACAATCACACACACACACACAGACACAAACAGACACACACAGACACACACACGCGCGCTCAGCTGTGATCTGAGGTGCGGCTGATGGACGCCTGCTGTGGTGTGAAGGGATTACACAGCTCAGTACGGCAGGTAGAAAACACACTCTGTCATGGTTTAGAGCGGCTGCTGGGAGCGTGTGTGTGTCTGTGTGTGTGTGGTCTACTACTGTGTGTGATGTCATTCCACGGCTCCAGTGAAAGAAAAAGTTCCAATAATGAACAAACACCAGGAGTCTGAGCTCAGGTCCAGATCTCCTTCAGGAGTTCAGGTCTCAGGAGAGAGAGTCACTCCGACTTCCTGTCACTTTGTGATGTCACAACTAAGCCCCGCCCCCTCACCGCCTGGACCCACCGTCTAACAACTAGCCGGATTTGGTTTCTCTGAGTGTTTTCACTGTAAAAATTCTAAATCTTTCCAAGAATACTTGTCTTATTTCTTGTCAAAATGTCTCATCTCTAGTCAAAACTAATCTCTTTCTACTTAAAATAAGACTTGTCAAGTTTTTTGTGCTTATAATAAGAAAGAAAAACTTGCTCCACTATCAGATTTTTCTACTTATTTCAAATGAAAATCTGCTTGAAAGAAGTAAAAAGTGTCTAAAAAAACAAGCTACTAAGCTAATAAGACAAATATTCTTGGTAAGATTTTTTACTCTCAGAGATGAGTCATGGAAGAACGAGGTTATAGATTCATTGTCTACAACTGGTAACTGCCGGCGCTTGGACCCAGAAATAGAATATTTACCACACGTGACGTCACGCTTAACAGCCGGATGATGTCACTTACATAGAAAAAAACACGATTACAACTATTCATGATTTTAAGTATCAGTATCAGAGCTGCAGTTCTGACGTTCACAACAAACCAAACTGCTTGAAACTCGGTCACACACTGATCCGGAACATTCTGATCGGTCCGTCGCTGCGTTCAATGAGCGGTCTGTTGTTTCTGTAAAACACACCGTTGCCATCTAAGTATTTTAAAGGGACATTGTATAACTTCTCCTGTTCTCTATTCAGGAAAATCGATTATTTGGTTCTTCAGTCTGTTTTTCATTAATCAATAATCCCCCCATCAACAAAGTGAAGTGTTCCTTTCAGCTCTGAATTAGCCGTTCATATCATTCATATCTACATGGAGCGGGTAAGCTCGGTGCTGGCTGCCATGTGGTGTCGCCATGTTTTTACGCACATCGGGCGTCGTCATCGGCCCCAAACTCAACTCTATGAAGTTTGTCCAGGTGGAGTTTCCGTACGTAGCAAACTGAGTTCAGCTCCTGATGTAACTCAACCCATCATCTCTCCTCCCCCATGACCTCCCCCCTCCCCCCTCCCCCTCCCCCATATCACATCCCTCCATCTTTATATAGAAATCAATACCCTCTTAATCTGACCCCCCCAACTCCCTCTGTCTCCCCCCAACTGTCTCATTCTCACCCCTCCATCACCCTCCCCCCTCCCCCTCCCCCCACCTGTCCATCCACACCTCCCCCCTCCCTCACCCGTCCTCTCCATCTCTCTTCCTGCTGTCGTCCTGTCTGGACTCGCCCGCCTCACATTTCACTCTCACACACACACAGACACACACACACACACACAAAGAGACACACACACATGCAGACACACGCACACACTCTGCGCTGCTCTCTCTGTTCCTGCCTCGGGTTGTTTGATGTTTTTCTTTCGGAGGTTAAACGTCTGAATATGAAACGATGTTTTTATTCATAATGAAATAAAACAACAGAATTAATTAGATTCTTTATAATAACAGTGTTTTTACACCATGTGTGTGTTTGTGTGTGTGTTAACCTGTGAGGCTACACACACAGATTTCTACACAAACACTAAACATGAACAATATCTCATTCAAAATGTATGGGTATCATATTTTTTGGTCAGTATTGATCCGTGTTGATTATCAGTGCTCTGGAACAATAAGTGAGAAGTTATCTACGTAGTTCTGTACTTCCAGCTCTCGTCTCTGCTGCACCGCGACACAAACGCGCTCCGTAACCCGTAATCTCTTGTTTATGACGGTTAAGACGACACAAACACACACGCCGTAACATCGTATACGTTATGTAATGCAACGTTATCCACCGCTCCATTTATTGATTTTTCACCGGCTTTGTAAACAAATGCACATGGAGGAGAGGAGTGTAACCAGAACAGAGGAAAAGCAAGCGGACTTGCATAGTTCCCTACTGTCTTATACTCAGGTGCGCTCTATAGTCGATTTTCAATACAGTATTGTACAGCATTGTTGTATCTGATAGTATGAAAATGAGAAAAAAAAAAATGCCCTGGAAAATGATTTATCACACTGTGACATCAGCTACCAGAACTCTATTTGACCTTTCCAGACCCCACCGAGGATTTATCTTCCAAAAAGTTCCTAGTGAGAAAACTAAAGCCTTTGGGTTGATGAGTGTTTCCAGTATTGGACCGCATGTTTGCGGTGTCATCATTTCTGAGCACATAGAGATTAAAGATGTAAGAGATTACAGTACATTTTACAATTTATGAGATTTCATAAATTAGAGCCATAGACTGCACACCTTTAAATCAAACTAATGGGGGTGAGAGAGGAATAAACATTGAAAAAAGACTGGTTAAATGTACAAAATAGAGTACAACTGTGGAAACGAACATTTCTCCAAATCATGAATTGGACGGGGGATGTATTAGTGTATGGCATACACTGCAAAAACTCAAAATCTTACCAAGAAGGAAGGAAAGATTTAAGTTTTTACAGTGTATTAACATGTCTATCAGACTGGAGCCACTGGAAAAGTCCTGGAAAATGATTTCAAGAAAAGAGCGGGAACCCTGAACAACACACAACACATGAAGAACCAGAAGAAGACACGTGTGTGTGTGTGTGTTAGCCCTAATTATTATTATCATCATCATCATTTAATATGAACTGTGTGTATATATTTTCATTATATAAAACAACTTGCAACTGCCTAATGACACCCAATCTGTGTTTATGAGAGAGAGAGAGAGAGAGAGAGAGAGAGCACTTCATCAGCACACACACATGCATAAGGTATAGTATAAATGTATGTATACTTTTTATTTTTATTTTATTTGTATATATTTGTTTCATTGATTCTTGATGCTTTGGCAACATAGTTCTCGTAACATTCATGCCAATAAAGCAAATTTGAATTGAATTGAATTGAATTGAATTGAATTGAGAGAGAGAGAGCGACAAAGTTACTACAGGGAAAGATACAAGTACACAGAGGTGTGTGTGTGTAGCAGTGTGTGTGTATGTGTGTGTGTGTGTGGGGGGGGGGGGTTGACCCCCCCCCTACCCCCCCTCTCTCCATGAGATCAGATGCTGTCGGACGTCAACAAGCAGCTCAGTGAACTGATCGATACATTTCCTCTCACACTCAACACATTAGTGACATCATCACTCTGTGTGTGTGTGTGTGTGTGTGTGTGCAGTGAAATTAACAAGGTGATTTGCCTTGAGGGGGTGAGGTGCATGCTGGGAGGGGGATTTGGTGAAGGGAGGCACGGGGAGATAAGTGGGGGGGGGGGGGGGGGGGAGTTCCCATGATCCCCTGGTGCTGGAGGGGGGGTAGAGGGGTTGAGGGGGGGTCTGCGTGTCTCCAGCTGAGCTCGGCTGGATGTCGACACTGAGCTGCTAACGAAGCTGCAGGAGGTGATGTCATCAACTCCTCATCCAATTAACAGGCAGCAGGAAGTGGAACCAGGAGGAGACGAGGACCAGTGGTGTGTCCCAAATCGCGCACTTCTGCACTTACACTTAATATTTTGAGTGCATAAGTGCGTTCACACTGAGCAGTGTGTAAAAATGCGCACTACATTGGCGCACTCAAATGGCCAGAAAATTGAGTGTGGATCGTTAGACACTTTCCACACTTAATGGCCGTCATCTCATGCCTTTTCAAACGGCAGCGGTTGCTTTGAACAGCGACAGAGCTGACACCGGCGTAAATGTCTTTAACAACACAACAACAACACAAACACAATAAAATACAACTTACTAGCTCGTTTTGATCGGCAAAAAGCGCTGTAAAGTGTTGGCGACAGGGCTACAACGGCCAGTTGCAATCAGAATTTTAAAAAATAGAAGAAGAAGCTGTCGAGTCATTTCCGGTCAGTGCACAGCGGCCATGTTTGATTTGAGACGGGAGCTATGACCCTGTAGAAATTAGTGCACTGCACAAGCCAGATCGTTTTTCCAGATATCTCTCTTCATTTTTCCAAAACTTCACACCTTACTTTGAACGTACATTGACTAAAAATAGGAGCTTTCTTCAGTTTCAGAACAAATATCCTGGATCCTGGATGTCAAACAGTTTGAGGTAGACTGCTGTAAATGATTCATCTCCAAAAAATATGAAAATCTTACTTCCGGTTGGGACCAGTATAGACCGGATCTACAACCACAGATGTTTTATATTATTCAGGTTTAATCTCAGTCGTCTATTTTACAGCTTTAATGTTAATGTTACTGTAATACTTTTTTAACTTCTCGTTTAATGGCGGATTGAAAACTGGAACCAACTCCTGGTCGGGACTTCTTGTCTGGACTGGACCTGTAGTCCAACATCTTCCCTTCAGACGGGTCGGTCTCCTGGGACCAGGACCAGGACCGGAACCAGGAGCAAGACCAGAACCGGGACCAGGACCAAGACCAGGAGGATCTGGACCTTTGTCTCTGAACTGGTCTGACAGTGTTTCTGAATCCAGCTGCTCCTCCTCCTCTTCCTCAACATAAACAAACGAGTGATGTCGTATTTCTAGTTTTAGTATTTCAGAGACAGATTCTGGAAAACAGGGTCAGAGGTCAGACCACGAGATCTGATCTCACACACACACACACACACACTCTGAGTCATTCCTCTGGTTTATTCTCGTTCTTCTTCTCGGCCACAGAACGTAAACAAGAGTCCAAAAACAGGCTGATACTTGACCTCTGACCTCCTCCCTCTGGTTCCCTCCACACACACACACACACACACACACACACACACACACACACACACACACAAACACAAACACAAACAGGACCAGACCGGAGCAGAGGAGCTGATGACGATCAATAAGGAGATTGATCAGAACCGATCGACCCATGTTTACTACACACAGACAGAGAGTAAAGATCTAAACAACCTGGTTACATCTACACCAGTGTGTGTGTGTGTGTGTGTGTGTGTGTGTGTGTGTGTGTGTGTGAGAGAGAGTGAACACTGAGCCTACATTTCCCAGAATGCACCTGGATCACAGCCTACAGGATCCATTTCCTGTTTACCGGTTTACCTGAGGACAGTGGCTATATTCGAAACTGCATACTATACTGCTAGTACGTACTGATTTGGCCATTACTTTCAAACTAACTAATGCTACTGACACAGGTGTTAGATTTCATCAATGAGACCAACATTTATCTCCTAAAAATAATTTCACCAGCCGGTGGTAAACCTCTAAAATCCTGCGGGTAAGTTAATTAGCGATCGTTTTCTCCCCGGGGATGACGACGGAGGTTGGCCAGCCGAGCAGCTCTGCAGACCGGATGCTGTCTCTGTGATGTCCCGGTCGTTGCGGAGCTTCACTTCTCCGAAAAACATTGTAGCAAACTTCTAAACAGCCGTCATTTGGATAAACTGGCCGTATATTTGGGATCTTACCAGTTACTTTCTCACATAAAAAAATATTAAAACTTAATAAAGTTACATAAAACAGCGCCAGAGCGGGAAATAAAACAGCTTTTCACCTGTTTTACAGCTACCGCTACCGGTACCCGTGAAATGCATTCTGGGAAACTCGTATACTGCATACTGCGGTGTGAACGGCGTCGGTCTGCTGAAGTAGCAGACTGAATCCCACATTCAGTATGCAGTATACAATACATATTAACACAGTATGTAGTAGGCAGTACGGTAGTATGCGGTTTCGAAAACAGCCTGTGACATAAGCAGCTTCCTGTCAGAACCAGCCTTCAAAATAAAACGTCCGTCTGTCCAACCTGACTCTGACTGACTGTTTTACCCAGGATGCATTGCAACCTTCCAGGTCGTGACTCAACACCACCCTGAACCTTCACTGTGATTACCCACAAGCCCTTGCAGCAGGTCCTGACCCCCCCTCTCAGCCCCAGTAATGTCCTGCTTTTATTGTAAATCTATACTCTTAATCTGTCCGGCTCCAACGGGCCTCGCTCCCCCGATCGATGCCAGTGCTGGGAAGGACACACACAACACACACACACACACACACACAACACATACACACACCGGCCCCATCTTGATTCTTTGTTTTGGTTTGGGGGCGGAGCTCCGTGACTGGATGGACAGCTGTTGGTGAAATGCATCCTGGGAGTCGTAGTGTCACCTGACACCTGACACGGCCCAGCTGTGCTGCTACGGTTACCTCGGTTGCCACGGTTACCACGATAAACACAACACCGTGGTCACAATGCATCAGCGTTCAAACACCGGATGAACGCCAGATCCAAGAAGATCCAGATTCAAGAATCAAGACCCAGAATCCAGAACCAGGAATCAAGACCCAGTATCAAGATCAAAGAATCAAGACCCAGAATCCAGAACCAGGGATCAAGACCGAGGATCAAGATCAAAGAATCAAGACCCAGAATCCAGAACCAGGAATCAAGACCCAGAATCCAGAAACAGGAATCAAGACCCAGGATCCAGAACCAAGAATCAAGACCGAGAATCCAGATCCGAGAATCAAGACCCAGAATCCAGATCCAGAACCAAGAACCAACTGTGTCACAAACTGTGAAAAACAATAAAACACATGAACCAGAAGAGCTGTCTGCTAACACGCTAACACGGCGCTAACACACACACACACACTGATCCTTCCTCCAAACCGGCAGCACTTAAACACACCGGCACCTGATCCACACACAGACACACACACACAGCTGCTGCGGTGGCCAGTGGGAGGGGCCAGGACACAGAGTGAGGGTAAGTGGAGGTCAAAGGTCGTCCTCCATCACTCTGACTCTCCTCTGCTGATGACATCAAAGTGTGTGTGTGTAGGGGGGTCGTGACCTCCGTGTTAGACCAGACCGTTAACGCCGGAGGTGACGGTCGGACAGCAGAGGGAGGAGAGAGGTGTGTTCTGGGTAATTAGAGCTCGGCCTCCTCGTATGCTCTGACACTCGGCGGCGATTTATGTCTCCGCCCGGCGACTGGGCCGCCCATCTAATTGCAATATTAGCGTGTAATAACGGCGAAGCGGCGGCGATCCGTCAGAGCGGCGTTCTGCTGCCTCGGCAGGATGTCGGCCATTAACCGGCACACGGAGCCACCAGAGAGCGTTTATACACACACACACACAGGCCACACGCTCAGCTGCAGAGCATCATGTGATGTGATCAAAAGCTTCACATCATGTTACACACACACACAACTGTGTACACAACTGTGTGTGTGTGTGTGTGTGTGTGTTGCAAACGTTCTTGTGTTTAAAGCTGCAACAAACTTGTTATTGAGTCAAAGCAGAAGCCCCGCCCCCTGTGACCTCATCTCTATGGGGGGGGGGCAACCGCCATTCCGACATCCCAAGAAGAATCCGTGTATGGTTCGTTCTTTCATTTTTCTGTTTCAATGAGAAAAAGTAATTTACCGAAACCAAATTTTAAATATTTTTATTTTTTGTTTTCCCATTTTTAATTCCTCAACAGAAAAACGCAGTTTTATGTTTTTTAGTTTTTCAGTTTTTCGTTTTTGTTTCAAAACAAACAGACCCGTTCTTTTTATTATCTATAGCACGCTTCTTTTATTTTGACGTTGTTACACACATGCGCTTCCAATCTGGTCTGTCTGCTGTCACATTCCTAAATGACAAACGAAAAAAGGAATTTGCAGAAGCCAAATTTAAAATTTTTCTTTTTCCCATTTTTAATTCATTAACAGAAAAACGCTGTTTTTTCGTTTTTGTTTCAAAATGGAAAATCAGAAAAACAGACCCGTTCTTCTGTTTTTCTTCTGAAACAGAAAAAAACGAAAGCAGGAACCAAACACGGATTGAGACAGAGACAATGGTGCTGATAAAACACAGATCTGTGTGTGTGCGTGTGTGTGTGTGTGTGTCAGTTTGATTTATTTCAGAGACGTGAATTTACAACATTTAACTGTTTTACTGTAGCGACATCATTTACATGATGGGTCACTGAGCAACACTTAAAGCACCACACAGACACACACAACACAACACAACTGTAATGTGTGTGTGTGTGTGTGTGTGTGTGTGTGTGTGTGTAGTAATAAATCCTACATTTCTTAACAAGGTGAAGATGCAGAGAAACAAGCGAAGCTGCAGTAAATCAGCTGTGTGTGTGTGTGTGTGTCATAACACACTGTTCTGTCTTTGTCCTCATGTGTGTAATGGTGTGTGTGTGTTTGTTGAGGGGGGGGGGGTTGTATGGAGTTCATCTCATGTGTGACAGAAACACAGAGGAGGTGACAAAACCTCTAAAAACACCCATCAAACACACACACACACACACACTGAGGTGAGAGGACACAGTGCAGTGTGTGTCAGTGATGTGTTCCATTCTAACATGTATGAACACGTGTGTACTTTATGCATTTTCTCTTATATTTGTGTGTGTGTGTTTTCAGTCAGTGCGTATCTGCAAGTGTGTGTGTGTGTGAGTGTGTGTGTGTCTCCTGGCCACAGTCCAAGGCCTCTCTAACGAGCCAACATGGACCTGGTGCCGACACCCCCCCCCTCCCCTCTGACCTCCTCTGAGGTCATTGGCTCCGACCACCACGACCCGACCAATCAGAGGCCGGCGTTGTGACGGACAGCTGCCGACGACTCCAAGGACGCGGCAGGCGGAGGGATTAGACGGCGAGGACGAATGTTAATGTTAAAGGATTGTCGGCTTAATATTCACTCAGTGTGTGTGTGTGTGTCTGTGTCTGTGTCTGTGTTTGTGTGTCTGTGTCTGTGTGAGTGCTGTCAATCACAGTCTGACATCATCATTCAGTAACAAACAGGACGATCTGTGATGTCACATCTGGATCAGCGACAGAAGCTGCAAAAACTCAAAATCTTACCGTCTTATTTCAAGTCAAAATGTCTTATTTCTAGTCAAAACTAATCTCTTTCCACTTAAAATAAGACTCATCACCTAAAAAGTAGTTTGTTTTTAGACACTTTTTACTTCTTTCAAGCAGATTTTCACTTGAAATAAGTAGAAAAATCTGATAGTGGATCAAGTTTTTATTTCTTATTACAAGAACATAAAACTTGCTTTCACTGGCAGATTTTTCTACTTATTTCAATTGAAAATTAGTTTGAAACAAGTGAAAATGATCTGAAAACAAGTTAATTTTTAGGCGATGAGTCTTATTTTAAGTGGAAAGACAGTAGTTTACCAAACCAAACTTCAGATATTTCAGCAGTTTATTGTCCCAGAAATACAACCACACAGAACCACATCCTCAATGTTCCCGGTTTTTCTTATTTTATTTTTATGTGTCCGGTTTGTTTACATGATCCTCAGTGCGTCTGCTTCCGTCACAGCAACACCTGGAGCATCAGCTGACGCAACCACGTTCAGAAAATTACTGTGTAGTGTCTGAATTCTCCTCCCGTCGTTCCCTACATCGTCTACATGATGTACTCACTATATTAGGCTATATAGAGTTTCGTGGATCCTCTCTGTTGTTTTTGTAAAGTTCCACTGACTCCTGAGTGTTTTCAGGAAAATACTTTAAATAACTAGGAGGATGTAGATCAGAGAGAGAGAGAGAATGTGTGTGTGTTGTTGTTGTTGTTGTGTGTGTGTGTGTGTGTGTGTGTGTGTGTGTGTGTGTGTGTGTAGACGTTATTCTGTGTGGTGTTAATTACTCAGTTCACACTGAAGCTCCGAGTCGGAAGTGCGACGTGAGAAAAACAGACGAGGAAACAGAAACATGTGAGTTTGTGTCGAGTGGATCAAAGGTTCCATCGTCAGCACCGAGACAAAGACACACGGTAAATATTCACCAATAATCATTATTATTATTATTATTACTATTATTATTATTAATAATAATAATATTCTAATTCATCCAGGGCTCAAACTTCACCTGGACCAGAACCAGACAGTTCCTCCATGTCTGAGTGTTCCTGAATGCACCACTGATATTATGACGTGTAGCTGCGTTTAAAAAAGTTATTTCTGGATCTTCAAAAACTCAACAAACATGGAAACATAAACATCTAAGTCTCCATGACAACCAGGTATCGTGACATCGTGATCAAAAGCTCGAGAGCAGCGACTAAATGGACCTGGAGAAATGTTGTGTCAAAATAAAACACATGAAGACAACATGGCCGACAGCTCAGGTAGAGTCCAACCATCAGCTGTGCTGCGTTCACTGACACCTGGGAGCGTTCAACAACACAGTCAAACTCAAACAGGAAGTGGCATCACTTCCTGTTAAAGACGAGCCCGAAACAAAGAGCTGGTGTAAAGAGAGAGTCCTGGACCTGGCAGACAGGTGAACGGGTGAACAGGTGAACCGGTGAACAGGTGAACAGCTCCTACCTGTCGATGATGACGGGGTCGGACGGCGTCTCATTGCGGTTCCCACAGCTCTTCTTGTCACAACACCGACTGGAAGAGAGAGACGACAGGTGAGAGAGGAACAGACCAACATGAACTTTATTTTGAAATCCGTCCGACTGTGTCACATGGTTCACAGTGAAATGAATCAGTCGATTAGTTCTGTTGATTTTGAAGGTTTTATTCTGAAAATCTGAACTTTAAAATGACAGGAAATATTCAAGACCTTCAGAATAATTCTCTTTGTGAAGACAAAGACCTTTATTCTGAAAATCAGCTTTGTTTCAGCTCCACACACACACACGCACACACACACACACTCTCTCTCTCTCTGTCCAGCTGGGTAGAGTCCAAACCAAGGTCACTAACAGTTGGCCGACGCCCAGTGATGGAGGCACCGCTGTGGACCCCCCCCCCCCACACCCGACCCCCATCCCCACGACAACCCCTGGTGTCGTCGCCCCTGACAACCAGCCAGCCAAACAGACGGCTGCTGGCCAAACAGCCATCCAGGTAGCCAGAGGGCAAAGAGGGGGGGGGGGCTCAGCCTGTGGAGGCATCCACAGGAGGAGGGGGCGGAGTCAAACAAGGCTTCAGGTGTCACCTGCTGCTGCCTCCTGATTGGCTTTAGAGTTGGTTTAATGTTTTGTTTTGTTTTGTTTTGTTTTGTTTTGTTGTTAAAAAAAAATAATTTACACTCCAAATGAAAATAGGTCTAAAGCCCTATTTGCACGGGATTAGTATTACCTGGGGACGTCGGGTGATTTGTAAATTACCCCCCCACGTCTGTGTTTCTTGCGGTGCATTCGCACGGGATAAGTGAAGTCTGTATTTTTACTCGAATTTACTGACATTAAGGCTCCAATTAAGATTATACTTTATTATCAGATCACTCCGAAATTTGTCTTGCGTCCCATGACGTCAAAGCTGTGCACGTCGTAACATCCGCTGCTGTCACATCCATGTGCGAAGCAAATGTAAATAAAATGTCAAAGCAGCAACAAGACTTCGCAATAACGGGCCGTCATGGCATTTGTATTAAGCCTGTTGAAAGCCGCCGTCATCCATCTCAATATCCTCCAAAATTTCGCTCTTTTTATGGATCTGAGCTGTTTATTCAAATGGGTCCCCAGCACCGATACGAGCCCGTGTTTGCACCTAAAACGCCTTCGAAAATGCCGCTCATAATTTCCACCGCGGCCTCCATGTTTCAACCCGTACAGTATGGTTTCAACCGGGGAAGAACAAAAAATGCCCCTCAATTACTGAGATGCAGATTCGAGGACTAGTTTTACCACGGGACGTCGGTCTTTGGTGAAATATAGTAGGTCATTTGCAGGGGAATTTTTACTTTACAAATTACTGACATGGCGCATTCGCACGGGATTAAGATCACAGACGTCCTCCGCAATTATTACAAATTACCAGAGGTCCCCAGGTAATACTATGTGTATAGGGCTTAATATTGATCATGATATTTATGTTTAGATTCAGTAAACAAACATCAACAGATACTAAACAATATTTTACTTGTTGCTGCAGCGACATGAGACAGAGTCTCAGTGGAGACGACGTCAGTCTGAGTGGATTTAAAGAGTGAACATGGTGAACGTTAGAGAACACTGAACGTTACTTAACACTAGTGAATGTTATTAAACATTACTTAAAGCAGAAGTGAGTGATCCGGTCGTTTTGGCTAATGCTGCGTTCCAGGCAGGCTTTTGAAATCATAAATTACAGCTTCAAGTCACAACTTACGACTTTGTAGCGTTCCAGGCAACCCACTCGTGTTTTTCCGACCTGTTTTACCGGTGAAAGTCACTATAACGGCCACTCGTAACTTCCGACCCGTGAAATCGTACCAGTACGTCTTTTTGTACAGTCTATGTACCAGATCGAACTGGTACCACTTCACGGTCGGAAAAATACGAGTTGCCTTGAACGCACCATAACAGTCCTCGTCCCTACGTCGCCACATTCACGGCGTCCCTTGGCTGCACATACAGCCCTGCATGCCGTTCTCTCTCCTCATTGGATAAAAACTGTAGGATACGATAAATGTTTTCTCCTGGGCTCAGAGCAGAGCAGAGTGACTGACAGACCCGTGGTTCAGACCAAACACTCTATGTAAGTGATTGCTGTCGGAAGATATAACTATTTAAGACTTATATTAACACAAATATATCACTTACTTCTGCTTTAACACTAGTGAATGTTATTGAACATTACTTAACACTAGTGAATGTTATTGAACATTACTTAACACTAATGAATGTTATTGAACATTACTTAAAGCAGAAGTAAGTGGTCCGGTCGTTTTCGCTAATGCTGCGTTCCAGGCAGGCTTTTGAAATCGTAAATTACAGCTTCAAGTCACAACTTACGACTTTGTAGCGTTTCAGGCAACCCACTCGTGTTTTTCCGACCTGTTTTACCGGTGAAAGTCACTATAACGGCCACTCGTAACTTCCGACCGGTGAACTCGTACCAGATCGAACTGGTACCACTTCACGGTCGGAAAAATACGAGTTGCCTTGAACGCACCATAACAGTCCTCGTCCCTACGTCGCCACATTCACGGCGTTCCTTGGCTGCACACACACCCCTGCATGCCGTTCTCTCTCCTCATTGGATAAAAACTGTAGGATACGATAAATGTTTTCTCCTCGACTCAGAGCAGAGCAGAGGGACTGAGAGACCCGTGTTTCAGTCCAAACACTCTATGTAAGTGATTGCTGTCGGAAGATATAACTATTTAAGACTTATATTAACACAAATATATCACTTACTTCTGCTTTAACACTAGTGAATGTTATTGAACATTAATTAACACTATTGAATGTTATTGAACATTACTTAACACTAGTGAATGTTAATGAACATTACCTACTTAACACTAGTGAATGTTATTGAACATTAATTAACACTATAGTGAATGTTATTGAACATGAATTAACACTAATGAATGTTATTGAACATTAATTAACACTAGTGAATGTTATTGAACATTACTTAACACTAGTGAATGTTAATGAACATTACCTACTTAACACTAGTGAATGTTATTGAACATTAATTAACACTATAGTGAATGTTATTGAACATTACCTACTTAACACTAGTGAATGTTATTGAACATTAATTAACACTAGTGAATGTTATTGAACATTAATTAACACTAGTGAATGTTATTGAACATTACTTAACACTAGTGAATGTTAATGAACATTACCTACTTAACACTAGTGAATGTTATTGAACATTAATTAACACTATAGTGAATGTTATTGAACATGAATTAACACTAATGAATGTTATTGAACATTAATTAACACTAGTGAATGTTATTGAACATTACTTAACACTAGTGAATGTTAATGAACATTACCTACTTAACACTAGTGAATGTTATTGAACATTAATTAACACTATAGTGAATGTTATTGAACATTACCTACTTAACACTAGTGAATGTTATTGAACATTAATTAACACTAGTGAATGTTATTGAACATTAATTAACACTAGTGAATGTTATTGAACATTACTTAACACTAGTGAATGTTAATGAACATTACCTACTTAACACTAGTGAATGTTATTGAACATTAATTAACACTATAGTGAATGTTATTGAACATTACCTACTTAACACTAGTGAATGTTATTGAACATTAATTAACACTATAGTGAATGTTATTGAACATGAATTAACACTAATGAATGTTATTGAACATTACCTACTTAACACTAGCGAATGTTATTGAACATTAATTAACACTAGTGAATGTTATTGAACATTACCTACTTAACACTAGTGAATGTTATTGAACATTAATTAACACTAATGAATGTTATTGAACATTAATTAACACTAGTGAATGTTATTGAACATTAATTAACACTAGTGAATGTTATTGAACATTACTTAACACTAGTGAATGTTATTGAACATTAACACTAGTGAATGTTATTGAACATTACTTAACACTAGTGAATGTTATTGAACATTACTTAACACTAGTGAATGTTATTGAACATTACACACCAGTGAACATCAGTGAGGGTCAGAGCTGCAGACCAGTGGACTGCTGCTCTCCGTCTCTGTCTCTGGTCTCTGTCGTGTGGAGCTGCTGCAGCTCCATGGCTCCACGCCGAGGGCTCATTAACATATCTTCCGGTAATTCTTAAAAATTAATCGCGCTGCACATGACCCGTGACGTCCAATCGCGCGGCAGCGTTGGCCGCCCGCCGTCCTGAATCAAATTGCCATTTGACAAACAAGCGTCAAACGGAGGCAGTGAATCCATAATGAGCCGCTGCATGAATCATTTATCACATGTTTGATCTCTAAGTACAGAAAAATCACAAACTAAGCGTCGTGTTTGTGCCCCCGCGTCTCCCCGTGTGTGTGTGTGTGTGACTGTTGCCGTAGAACGCGCCACAATAATTTATTCCCCCAGCTACTTGGAACCATTAGTGAAAGTTCCAGGAGACCAATTAGCATTGGAAACCCACTGGTGCTGCTGTGGTGACAACCTCCTCCAAACTGCCAAAGAAGTGTTATAAACAAACTGGACCCCAGGAGCTCTGCCGGGCCCCTCCAGGGACCGGGTCCGATTCCAAAGACGAAAACAAACCTTGGCTGAGCGTCCACAATATCGCCTTAATGACGTTTCCCCCCGGGCCGCGAACAGGCTAACACCACGGCCGGCTAATGACTGAGAGCACAACACACAGACCTGAGGAGTGTGAAGCCCTCACTGTGTGTGTGTGTGTGTGTGTGTGTGTGTGTGTGTGTCGCGCTCTGTGTGTGTATCTGTGTGTGTGTGTATGCGTGGCTTGAAACTGGCAAAAACAAAACAAACAGTGTGTGTGTGTGTGTGATGCTGTCACTCATTTTGGCAGAGAGGGTTCATCCCTCATCGCCGCTGCAGAGACTCCTCAGGTCGCTGTACAGCCACCAAACACACACTCACAGTCAGTCACACACACACACTCTCAGGGCCCAAAAATAATCCCGCCACAGGAGCCAGTTTGGCCGCTGATCCTCGGCCACACAAGCATCATTACTCCGTCTCCTCCTCCTCCTCCTCCTCTGCAGCCACTTCAGACGTCGCCACAAGTGGAATCTACTTGAAGCAACAAAGAGACGTTTGTCCGGGCGCTATCACACACACACACACACACACTATCACACACACAGCGAGGGCCCTTCAAAGGCTCCCAGAGGACGGACCAGCAGCAGCAGCGCGGCGGTGGCGGTGGCGGCCGGCGCTCGGATCACAGGGTCCAGATAACACCGATCAGACCAGGGCTCGCTTTCAAAGACCAAGTGTTGTAATTACCCGAAGGCCTGGAACGCCTCGTCGCGGCGGCGGCAGCGGGAGCAGCCAGGCCTGGTGGTTCTGTCCTGCCCCCCCCTCCTCCCCCTCTCCTCCCCCTCCTCACTGCAAAAACTCAAAATCTTTTTTCATATCAAATCATATTTGTCTCATTTCTTGTCAAAATGTCTCATTTCTAGTCAAAATTAATCTCTTTCCACTTAAAATAAGACTCACCTAAAAATGAACTTGTTTTTAGATCATTTTCACTTGTTTCAAACTAATTTTCACTTGAAATAAGTAGAAAAATCTGCCAGTGAAAGCAAGTTTTTTGTGCTTGTAATAAGAAAGAAAAACTTGCTCCACTATCAGATTTTTCTACTTATTTCAAGTGAAAATCTGCTTGAAAGAAGTAAAAAAAAGTGTATAAAAACAAGCTGCTTTTAATGTGATGAGTCTTATTTTAGGTAGAATGAGATTAGTTTTGACTGGAAATAAGACAAATATTCTTGGTAAGATTTTGAGTTTTTACAGTGCTCCCCCCTCCCTCCCTGACGGCGAGCGGAGCGGCGGCAGCAGGCGTCTCTCAGCGTCGCCCCGAGCTCCGGCAGCCAGCGAGGGAGCGCGGTGGCGGCGAGGCGAGGCGAGGCGAGCGGCCCGGAGCTGGCCCGCCTCCGGGAGCCCGCTGGCAACGCCGCCATGCCAACCTGGCTACCACCGCCGCCGCCGCTGAGCTGAGCCTGCTCACTGGGCTGTGATTGGTAGTTTTGGAAAGAAGCTGAGTCCCATTTAAAACTGGTTAATGTGCCACAGTGAGACAATAGAGAGGTCACACACACACATGTGCACACACATACACATACAGACACACACACACACACTGACACACTGACACAGAGTTTGATTGTTTATATTGATCAGTTAATTGATCCGTTCTATCGGTTGTTACACTGCAAAAACTCAAAATCTTTCTGAGAATATTTGTCATATTTCTTGTCAAAATGTCTCATTTCTAGTCAAAACTAACCACTTTCCACTTAAAATAAGACTCATCACCTAAAAATTAACTTGTTTTCAGATCATTTTCACTTGTTTCAAACTAATTTTCACTTGAAATAAGTAGAAAAATCTGCCAGAGAAAGCAAGTTTTTTGTGCTTGTAATAAGAAAGAAAAACTTGCCCGGCTATCAGATTATTTTAAGTGAAAATCTGCTTGAAAGAAGTAAAAAGTGTCTAAAAACAAGCTACTTTTTATGTGATGAGTCTTATTTTAAGAATGAGATTTGTTTTGATCAGAAATAAGACAAATATTCTTGGTAAGATTTTGAGTTTTTGCAGTGTATGGTTCTGAATTAATTTAATCGTTGTGATAATTAACTGATTCATGACTGTAACCATGACGATGTGGTGTCAGGTGGACCTGAATCTGGTCCAGGTCCAGTGGTGTCCCTCCACCTGCACACACACACACACACTTGGAGAGGCTCCGCCCCCTGTGGCGCTGAGGGAGCTGAGGTCACCGGGGACGGAGCGGAGGTGGAAACAGTTTGATCCCTCGTTCATTAACCAGTGGAAAGAAGCTCATCAGCTCCATCCATCACATAATGACACACACCGCAGCACTGGGGACGACATCCCATAATATAGGGAGGAGAAGGAGGAGGAAGAGGAAGAAGAAGAGGAGGAGGAAGAAGAACAACGGGAAGAGGAAGAGGAGGAAGAAGAGGAGGAAGAAGAGGAGGAGGAAGAATAACAACGGGAAAAGGAAGAGGAGGAAGAAGAGGAGGAAGAAGAAAACGAGGAGAAGGAAGAGGAAAAAGAAGAGGAGGAGTTCAGGCTCCAGGTCTGGTTCAGACTAACACAGTCTAACCAGTATAACCAGTATGAACCAGTAAAAACCAGTTGACTGCACACATACACCAGTAAACCCTGTAGAGAACCAGCTGAACCAGTTTCCTGTTCCCTGAACCAGCACCAGGTCAACTCCACTTACTAAACCAGTTCAACCACTTAGGCTACTAAACCAGTCACTAAACCAGTTACCAAACCAATTACTAAACCAGTTACTAAACCAATTACTAAACCAGTTACTAAACCAGTTACCAAACCAATTACTAAACCAGTTACTAAACCAGTTACCAAACCAATTACTAAACCAGTTACTAAACCAGTTACCAAACCAATTACAAAATCAGTTACTAAACCAATTACTAAACCAATTACTAAACCAGTTACTAAACCAATTACTAAACCAGTTACTAAACCGGTTACTAAACCAGTTCAACCACTTACTAAACCAGTTACTAAACCAGTAACCAAACCAGTTACTAAACCAATTACTAAACCAGTTACTAAACCGGTTACTAAACCAGTTCAACCACTTACTAAACCAGTTACTAAACCAGTTCAACCAGTTACTAAACCTGTTACTAAACCGGTTACTAAACCAGTTCAACCACTTACTAAACCAGTTACTAAACCAGTTCAACCACTTACTAAACCTGTTACTAAACCAGTTACTGAACCAGATCAACCACTTACTAAACCAGTTACTAAACCAGTTCAACCAGTTATTAAACCAGTTCAACTCCAGTTACTAAACCAGTTCAACCAGAACGGAACCAATTTAACCAGTTACTAAACCAATTACTAAACCAGTTCAACCAGTTACTAAACCAGTTTAACCAGTTACTAAACCAATTACTAAACCAGTTCAACAAGTTACTAAACCAATGGGCTTTATGCACAGCTCCACTACTTCCTGAAATAAGCCAGCTCCTTTGTGTGTCTGACCTCACAACAATGGTCAGACACACCTGGATTAATCAGTTGGTCCAATAATGTAAGACAGGAAATAAAGGAGCTTCAGAAATTTCAGGAAGTAGTGGAGCTGTGCATAAAGCCCATTACTAAACCACTTCAACCAGTTACTAAACCAGTTACAAAACCAGGTCAACTCCAGTAACTAAACCGGTTACTAAACCAATTACTAAACCAGTTTAAATCAGTTCAACCAGAACTGAACCAGTTCACCTCCGCCAGTCGACATGTGAACACATGAACCAGACATGTACTGTGTGTATGTGTAGTATTTTTATCCTTCTCTTCAGTCTGAACCAGTGAAACCATTAACTCCAGACGAGCAGGGCAGCAGACGTGTTGATTGGTGTTATGAACGACAAACCAACAGCTGCTCTTTTCTCTCATAAACACACACACACACACACAAACACACACACATACACAAGACAACAAAAACACATGGGCGTTGCCATGGTAACTTGTGTGATTTTGGGGGATTTTACACTCTGATCCTGTTCAGACAGTAAAATCTGATTCAGAGAGAGAGATGGAGTCGTTTCTACCATGAACACATCACTGTTGTTGTTGTTGTTGTTGCTGTTGTTGTTTTATAAGATACAAAACAACACACACACGCAGACAGACAGACACACACAGGTGAGCCAGGTGTGTTTACCTGCACATGATCTCGTGGGTGAGCAGGACCCGACACATCTCTGGGTTCTTGTCTTGGCCTTCGTACAGGATCGGCTGCAGAGAGAGAGAGAGACACGGTGAGTTCACTGACCGGCTCATAGCGTAGGACAGACATGGTGAGTTTACACATGAACCCAGTAAAACTGAACTGGTTTGTCTCCACATTACTATGGTTTGTGTTCACATTAAACTGGTTTGTCTCCACATTACTATGGTTTGTGTTCACATTAAACTGGTTTGTCTTCACATTACTATGGTTTGTCTTCACATTAAGCTGGTTTGTCTTCACATTACTATGGTTTGTCTTCACATTAAACTGGTTTGTCTTCACATTAAATTGGTTTGTCTTCACATTACTATGGTTTGTCTTCACATTGCTATGATTTGTCTTCAGATTAAACTGGTTTGTCTTCACATTACTATGGTTTGTCTTCACATTGAACTTGTTTGTCTTCACATTAAACTGGTTTGTCTTCACATTACTATGGTTTGTCTTCACATTACTATGGTTTGTCTTCACATTAAACTGGTTTGTCTTCACATTACTATGGTTTGTCTTCACATCACTATGGTTTGTCTTCACATTAAACTGGTTTGTGTTCACATTAAACTGGTTTGTCTTCACATTCAGCTGGTTTGTCTTCACATTAAACTGGTTTGTCTTCACATTACTATGGTTTGTGTTCACATTACTATGGTTTGTGTTCACATTAAACTGGTTTGTCTTCACATTCAGCTGGTTTGTCTTCACATTACTATGGTTTGTCTTCGCATTACGATGGTCTGTCTTCACATTACTATCACATTAAACTGGTTTGTCTTCACATTACTATGGTTTGTGTTCACATTACTATGGTTTGTGTTCACATTAAACTGGTTTGTCTTCACATTAAACTGGTTTGTCTCTACATTAAACTGGTTTGCCTTCACATTAAATTAGTTTGTCTTCACATTAAACTGGTTTGTCTCTACATTAAACCGGTCTGTCTTCATATTAAACTGGTTTGTCTTTACACTGAACTGGTTTGTCTCTACATTAAACCGGTCTGTCTTCATATTAAACTGGTTTGTCTTTACACTGAACTGGTTTGTGTCCATATGAACGACAGGTGTAAACTGGTTTGACCAGCTTCCTGCTCATTAATCCAGTCCTGTAGCAGTTTGCTGTGACTGGGAACCAGTTGACCCAGTTGTGTTGTAGTTAATGGGTTCAGGTTGATTGATGAGCCGAGCTAACGAAGCAGCTGATTCGCTGCTGACGTCTTCAGGTAGCTGCTTTTATTTTGTCAGACACGGCTTTCCAACCACTTCCTCCACTCCCCCTCCTCCCCCCCACCTCCTCCTCCCACCACCTCCCACCAACTCCCCTTTTGGTGGTCTCTCAGCCTCCTCCGGCCTTCCCAGAATTCCCTGCCAGATGGCGGGCGTCGCCCCAGGATGAAGCCCCCCCCTCCTCCTCCCCTTCCTCCCCCCCACCGAGCTGTCATGTCAGCGTCCGGATGACGGATGACCGCTGAGAGGAGGGAGGTGTGTGTGTCTGTGTGTGTGTGTGGTTTCTGTAATACCCTGGTGGTTGTAAATGAACTCCAGTAAGAGAGTGAGAGTGTGTGTGTGTGTGTGTGTGTGTGTGTTGTGTGTGTGTGTGTTGTGTGTGTGTGTGTGTGTGTGTGTGTGTGTGTGTGTGTGTGTGTGTGTGTGTGTGTGTGTGTCCTCTCCCCCCTTTTCCCCTTTTCCTGCGATGACCTACCACTACCTCATCCACCTTTATAGTCAAAACAGACCTCCACCCTGCACACACACACTTACTTTCTCACACACACACACTTACACACACACAGACACACACACTAACACACACACACACACACACCCCTGGGGGACAATACTTTTAGGATAACGACCACTTCTGCATTATTGATCCTGATCCTGGCTCTGTTCCTGTTCCTCTGGATTAAAATGCTCCAGTTTGACCAGGAGGGATGTGGATTACATCAGGGACACACACATCTACACACATCTACACACATCTACACACACACATCTACAGACACACATCTAAAGTTGGTGGTCAATATTTATACATCATCATTCCTGATGCAACAATCTGTGTCTGTGTGTGTGTCTGTGTGTGTGCTCCACCTCTTCTTTTCCAACTTGAAGAGATTTTTATTTTTCGGTCGTCGTCGTGTTGTGGACGGACGGTTTTTAAAAAGTCCAGATGTTTGTGGACGTTTGTCTCGTCTTCACGTCTCTAAAGGTTTCAGTTTGTTTCTCATCAGGACATGAATGAAACCTGTGATAGGACACACACCAGGTTTCTGTGTGTGTGTGTTTAATGTGTTGTTTTGATTTTTGTGATTTTGTTATTATTAATAAGAAGAAGAATATAAATCAATCAGGACTCAGTTTGTCTGTCTTGTAATGAGCATTTTATTAATATCATATTATTATAATATAAGCCTGTGAATATTCTCATTTGTCCAGGTCATAGTTATCTCAAGGAAATTTAAATCAACAACAGGACTTGGTTATTTGTCTAGGAAGACGTTTCACCTCACATCCAAGAGGCTTCATCAGTTCATGTTCACATCTGACGAGGGTGGGACTGTCCTATATTATATTATAATAATATTATTATAATATTATATAGCCTATAATATTATTAGTAGTAGTGGTAGTTTATTCGATCTTTTACACAAAATTGTTTACAGTTGAGCATCAATCACAGTCAGTCAACCTTCCATAAAACCATAATTCATTCAACTCGTTCATAAATAGATAGAAAAGCTGCAGGCTGAAGCTATCTAGCTTATAAATGCCTAGGCTACCCTTTAATTCAATATTCCATTAAATCCATTAGAGCTCTTCATGGTTTCAGAGTCATAGAAAGAAACAAGTATCCAATAATTAACAAATGAAGCCAAAAAATAAAGGAAGGAAATAATTTAACAGCATTACAGTTGCAATCAACACCCAATTGATCAATCCAGTTTATAGCTTTCTATCATACTATGTTTTAATCTATTTTTAAATTGTGTTATGTTTTTGCATTGTTTGAGATCCTCTGTCAGGCTATTCCACAGTTTTACTCCCGCCACAGAGATACACATGCTTTTTAATGTAGCATTTATTTATTCTTTATTCATTATAATATTATAATATAGGCCTAATATTAATAATTTAAAAAAATACACAGAGACAAATTCAAAAATGTTTGTTGTTTTAATTTTCCTCCTGTTTCATTGTTTCTGTCACTAATATATTCATTAATTAATATTATAAGAGTGTTTATTATAATTGTTATTATTATTATTACTACAGTCATTGAACAGTGTCTGCTCTGAGCCCCCCCTCCGGCCCCTAACGACAGCGACTCATCGATCGAGGGCGTCCAGCCGACCTGTCTGTCAGTCTGACTGTCGACCAATCAGGAGGTGATGAACACCCTGTGTGTGTGTGGGTGGGGGTGGGGGGGGGGTCATGGAGGAGGAGGTGTCAGGATTATTGTCTCCAGTGTGCCGTCGCTGTGCCACATTAGGGCCTATTGATCGGCTGACGCTTTGTCGGGAGCCGCTGGTTCATCGATCGGTGACATGTCGAACCAGCAGGGTGTGTGTGTCTGTGTGTCTGTGTGTGTGTGTGTGTGTGTGTGTGTGTGCACTGTTGTTCCTATCTAAGAGGGGACATCGGCGTCGTTACACATTCACCAACAGGGGACCAAGCAGCCAACAGGGGACTTTTTTTAGGTCCCCTGTTGGACATGCTTTAAATCAACTTAAAATCATGTGAAAAAACCTTCTGGTTAATTTTTTTAACTTTAGCCAAGAGGGGACCTGAGTGTGTGTGTGTGTAAAATACCATATTCAGCAGTGCCCCGGCAGGCTGGAGCAGGGGTTTTAACGACTCATTCACACACGTCGTTTCTTACACTCCTCCATAGTGTGAACGACTTGCAGCCCCGGCAGCCTTTCAGACTGTAGAGAGGCTATCAAACAGGCTATTTAGTGAACAAACCAGTACCTTGAAATATAATTTGTTATTCTTTGTAACAAAATATAAAGGTTCCGTTTTCAAGGATGTCTTAAATTTAAACTCAACACTGTATTAGGTATAATAGAAATTTTTAAATATTGAAAAAATTGATCACCCATAACAAAATTTTAAATAAAATGGTCATTTAGATCATTTCTGTTGAATTCTGATTAAACATTAAAAATAATTGACCTTGCTATTGTTGCTTGTCCAGTTTTTTTAAGCACAGGGTTTCAATTTTACAATGTACATGTGTTCTCAATCTGTATTTATAGCAATTATTAGTTGACTTACATTGCAGAAAAAGGTCCACACTTGGTTTATATGGAATGACAGGGGTCCACTGTTGGTTGATGCATAATGACACATGATCCCTCTTAGTTAGCATGGAGTGACATACACACTCCATCATGTATGAATAAGAAAGAAATAAGGAAAAGTGATAGTTTTTAAGAGAAATTTTTCATCAAAACTGAACACAAACATTTCTAATAAAGTAGCACCAATAATGTTGTAATTATTTTTTAAATGTTGGGTGTACTACTGCAACACACATTTCTACAGTCTATTCATTTGTTAATAGAGGGTTTTAGGATTTAGGGTAATCTTAATGTACTTACATCATAAATCTGTATTCATAAGGATGTATTTTATTTACTGTTTTATATTACCAGAAAACTCAATGGCAACCTATGATGATATATTATGTACAAGTAAACCATCAAAGAGTAACTGATATTAAAGTATTGGCACGGCAATTTGTTATCTTTGGGGAAAATACAGAGGGTTTGGGAGAACATCAGTTTGTCAGAGATACAAGGGAGAGGATTAATCTCACAAAGTCCCTATGTTAAAACTATTGCAGTCACATTTCTACAGTCTATTAATTTTTCACTATACTGGTGTTTTATACTACTTAACTGCATTGTTGTCATGGGAAAATACTTAAACTACTCACAGTTTGACATGGCCTGATGGCTCAGAGCCACAAAAAGTTACTTTTTGGCCACGTACATCTCATATAGATGAAGCCCTGTTGGGGCCACCTATGGTCAGACTTTTACTTTTTAAATGCATGTGATTTCAATTAATCCTTTAATGTATTTGCGTCATAAATCTGTATAGGAATTATTCGTTGATTTACGTTTTAGAAAAAGGTCCACACTTGGTTTATATGGAATGACAGGGGTCCACTGTTGGTTGGTGCATAATGATACAAGTGCCCACTTAGTTAGCATGGAGTGAAATACACACTCCATCATGTATGAATAAGAAAGAAATGAGCAAAAGTGATCATCCGTAAGAGAAATTTTTCATCAAAACTTAACACAAACATTTCTAATAAAGTAGCTCAGATAAATACAGTGGGGCCAGGCCGTTAAGTGCTTTAAAAACAAACATTAAAAGTTTAAAATCAATTCTGTAAGGGACAGGGAGCCAGTGAAGGGAGTTAAGAACAGGAGTAATGTGCTCACGTCTATTAGTGTTAGTTAAAAGACGGGCAGCAGCGTTTTGGACAAGTTGGAGGCGACTGAGCGAAGACTGGGAGACGCCAACATAAAGTGCATTGCAATAGTCCAATCTAGAACTGATTACTGCATCACTTTTGCTTATATCTTTCTTATTCATACATGATGGAGTGTGCATTTCACTCTACTTACTTACATTCAAAACAGACTGACTGAAACATGGGTACATGCAACATAGAGTCACAGAGCATTTTTATGAGCTACCATTCTCTGCCAGAAATGTTGTCTGGGAACAACATCTTACTTAACATGGCAGAGAGATACAAGGGATACAAGGGATAAGGCATTGTGTGGATGGAATAACCCCAAATAGCTCAATGTTGAACTGCAGCAACACAAATAAAAAAAGTTAACAGTGGTGTGGACCGTGTCTGAGGAATATAGTTCTTGCTGTGTCCTAATTGTCCTTTACAAGGCTTTGTAAGGCTTTGCATGTGTTTTTATATTTATGCGTTCCTTTGTTTTCCCTTGATTTTCTAAATACCTTTTAATGAGTAGTTTAACAGGGGGGGTTTTGGGGTTATTCGTCCACACACTGACATATTCCCTGTATCCATGACAATCTGATGAATCCTAATTTCTTATTCCATGTTAATTGTTGTTCTCAGACAGCATTACTACTAGCAGACAATGGTAGCTCATATAAAGGCCCTGTCACAGAATATTATAACAGGTAATTACACACCTTCACAAAAACTCATCAAAGAACTGACAATTCTTTAGACAAAATGGAATATTGCTGGTACACCCACTCTTTACAGTTGCCACAGAAGTTGAGTCACCAAAGGCCATAGGTGCGTAGGTAGCACATGGCCAACCTAAGACCTGGGAATACCTGTGTCTCAGTTGGTCTGATTTGGATAAAGATATTGGCTGAAAGAAGGTAGAAACTCTGAAGCCCAACCTGAAAATACCTAACGACCATCGTCAGCTACGACAAACCATCCCCCACACTGCCCACACTCGAGAACTGACACAGGTCATCTGGCACTCACTCCGCTCTCACTCCCATCACTCACTTCTCAGATCCCAGTTCAACAACTCTACCTTAAAGTTAGGATCTGTGAAATACATGAGTGCTGGCGACTTAACTACTTCAATGTAGAGGAATGTTTTGTGCCCACATCATAGACTGAAACTCCATTAAAAATGTTCAACTCCACTTAGAAAACTGTGTGTAAATGTAATGAAGTCACATTGCTTACTACAACATGCACAAGGTTATACCTAGATAATAAGGAATATACACACTTGTGTTTAGCTGGGTACTGAAACGAAAGGAAAATCATTAGGAAACAACCAAAATAGATAACAAAATTAAATACTTAAAAATATAAATAAATTAGATAATGTTTTACCATATTCTGAACACAATTAATTGAATTTGTTTATAATCCACTTCAGATGCTAATGATATAAGTAATATGGGATTGTTGAATGTACAATCCACATCCTGAAAGCAACCAGACCCATTTCTGCTGAGCACCAGTGTGAACTGAATACAGCTTTTATTGTGTACTTCCCACTTAATGTAAACTCTCTGATCCTGTGCCAATCCTGTACCTTTTGACAACTTTAAATTAGGTTTCAATTCATACACCAATTTCATCTATAGATGTGTATGACTATGTGATACAGTGTGTAATATACAGAAGGAAAAAAAACACAAATTTAGTTTTAGTTTTCATTTTTGTTGTGGACCAAACATATTCAGACAGGTATACATGAACTCCAGTAGAGCTAATAGTTTGGTAAGTAAAAATGTGTGTTGCAGTAGTTCAACAGTGGGTATTTTGGAGTTATTCCATCGACTATAGCTGATTTATCCCCTGTATCTCTGGAAATTTGATTAATCCTAATTTCAGACAACATTTCTACTGGCACACAATGGTAGATCATATAAAGGCTGACAAAATATTATACTGATCACAAGGCATCACACACCTTTACAGAACTCATCAAAGACTTGACAGGGTGGATTATTGCTGGGACACCCACTCTTTACAGTTGTCACAGAAGTCCATAGGTGTGTAGCACATGGCCAACCTAGGACTGGGGAATTCCATTGTCTGCTAGTCTGATTTGGATATAAGATCTTGGCTGAAGGATGTTAGTCTTTTCCAGGTTGCCCTTCAGAGTTGCTAACGACCATCGTCAGCTACAAGAAACCATCCCCCACACTGCCGACAGTCAAGGACTGACACAAGTCGTCTGGCACAGATTTAACAGCCCTCACTCACTTCTCAGAAGCCAGTTCCACATTTAGAGTGGAGAGGAGTGGAGGTAGAGTAAGCCTACCACACACATAAAGATAATCGGGTTGATTTTGCCCCGATTTTCCCCCTTCCGACCAAAGACAAAAATCGTCCAATTATCCAAAGGTTTTAAGATTATTTTATGAGATTCTCTTGTAGTGTGTGGTGTGTTAAGAGTCAAAATTCTCACAACAATCGCCTCCGAAAACGTTCGGCGCCGATAATCGTAAATATTGTGTTCAATATTTACAAATCAAAAGTCATCTTGCGTGTGGAAAGCTGGTGTTGTGCTGAGAAGTGCCTGCTTGCCAAGCTCTGCATGCTGCTAGCGGCAAGCCACTTCTCGACACAACACCGGCAATCCCACAGAGAGCACGGTGCAGCCCTGGCATTACATGAGGGTTCACACAGACATTCACGCATACACGGGAGATTTCCTGATAGCCGATAGCAAAGACGGTAGCGCTCATAGCCAGCAACAGCCAGCAATAGAGCAACCATGTTTAAACGATCATGTGACCGCCGCTCACAGCCGCTTTACTGCTCGGCGTCCGAAGCCACAGTCACACACAGATGGTATCCTTGTAAAGGCTGAAGTGTCCCGCTTTCATTTAAAAAAAATTACATTGCTCTCATTGTCCATTCCGGAAATAGACCCGAAAGAGTAGCTACAACAATACTGATCTCTTTCTGAGTTTTCTGACCGGAGGGTCAAGATTCTGAAAAATCTTAATGTGTGTGGTGAGCTGTGTTTGGAATATCACAGCACACCACACACAATACGATCAAAACTGTTCAATCACTGATTTTTTATCTTCATGTGTGGGGTCTTTCACAGATAAAAAAATGGTTGAAATTTAGAGAATCTTTATGTGTGTACCAGGATTTAAGATCTGTGAAATACATGAGTGTTGATGACTTCACTACTTCAATGTAGAGGAATGCTTTTGTGTCCACATCATAGACTGAAGTCTATGGGTGGGAATTGAGAACCGGTTCCTCTTCAGAACTGGTTCCCACGTGATCATTTCCTTGGGATTGTGTGTGTGCATGCTTATCGATTTTGCTTTTTTTCCTTTGCAAATGTGCATGTTTCTAACCCAAACAACACATGCCGTGTTCAGGTCAGAACGAAGGCAAACACGGCGTCGAGACAGAAGCGCTCTAAAGTGTCGGGGTAGATGTGATGTGACAAAAAATATTCAGATTTATAAAACAGTGCATACACACACTTGCAAGTAAAGTGCCTACAAGGCACATACATACTGTAGATAGTAAGGAATATACACACTTGTGTTTAGCTGGGTACTAAAACATCAAAAAATCATTAGGAAGCAACCCAAATGTGTAACAAATTAATCACTGAATCAGATTGCCATTCTACTATTTGTTTTCAAAATAAATTTGATTATAATTAGATTTATTGTATACCTCCCACTTAACTCATTGAGTGCCATTGACGTACATATACGTCAAACGCAGTTTTCTGCGGCTGGTAAATGGGGACGCTGTCGCCCACACTGTGAGTAATTTTGGGGCTTCTGGGATGTGTAGAACGAATGAGACTGTAGATCAGAGCAAGAAGTGAAGAGAAGGAGAAGACGAGTGCGATTGCTAACGGAGATAAAAAAGTTGGAAAAAGTTTCTATTTCTAGAGAAAACGACGCAGAGCCTGGAACAAGTGTAACGTGGAGCTGTGATGAAAAATTTCTCTTACGGATGATCACTTTTGCTTATTTCTTTCTTATTCATACATGATGGAGTGTGTATTTCACTTCATGCTAACTAAGTGGGCACTTGTATCATTATGCACCAACCAACAGTGGACCCCTGTCATTCCATATAAACCAAGTGTGGACCTTTTTTTTCTGCAATGCAAAACAATAAGTAAAATGCATCCCTATTAATATAGATTTAGAATGCAAGTACATTAAAATTGATTGAAACCATGTGCTGTTAAAAAGTAGAAGAGTGACAATAGGTGGCCACCACAGAGCTTCATCTATATGGGACATTAGGTGACTACAGAATAACACTTTGTGGCTCTGGGCCATCAGACCATGTTGAATCCTGAGTTTAGTTATTTAAAGTAGTTTTCCCATGACAACAATTGCAGTCAATGAGTATGAAACTTCAGTAAGTCAAAAAGTTGACAGAATGTAGAAAGGTGTGTTGCAGTGGTATATCATATTACTTAGTGAGATCCATCCTCTAGAAGAATTATCCCTTGTATCTCAGACAAACTGATGACCCCGCAGCGCCACCTTTATTTTCCATACATGTTTTATTTGTTGAGCCATAAATGTCAATAACTGAAATAATCCTTAAGTATCTTGATAGGTTGCCATTGAGTTTTCACAGTACATCCCATGTTTTAAAAAAACTACAATGACAACTTCACCAGTGCTACTTTAGTTTAAATATGTGTGTTTGCATTGTGTTTGTGCGTGTGTGTATTAATAGTTACAAATGTTTTGTATTAAAATTTAGATTAAAAATGTATCTTAAAACTTAGCACTTTCTCTCATTTCTGCTTATCCACCCATGCTGGAGTGTTGTATGTCGCTCCGTGCTATCTCAGTGGACTTGTGTCATTATGCCCCAACCAACAGTGGACCCCTGTCATTCCATATAAACCAAGTGTGGACCTTTTCTGTAATGTAAAACAGTAAATAAAATACATCCTCATAAATACAGATTCATGATGCAAGTACATTAAAATGACCTAAAACCCTGAGTTTTAATTCAAATATTTTTCCTATAACAACAATGCAGTCAGAGTATAAAACTCTTGTAGGGGAAAAATTAATAGACTGTAGATGTGTGTGTTGCAGTAGTGCACCCTACATTTAAAAATAATGACAACATTATTGGTGCTACTTTATTAGAAATGTTTGTGTTAAGTTTTGATGAAAAATTTCTCTTACGGATGATCACTTTTGCTTATTTCTTTCTTATTCATACATGATGGAGTGTGTATTTCACTTCATGCTAACTAAGTGGGCACTTGTATCATTATGCACCAACCAACAGTGGACCCCTGTCATTCCATATAAACCAAGTGTGACCTTTTTCTGTAATGTAAAACAGGAAATAAAATACATCCTCATAAATACAGATTCATGATGCAAGTACATTAAATGTGACCTAAAACCCTGAGTTTTAATTCAAATATTTTTCCTATAACAACAATGCAGTCAAGGAGTATAAAAACTCTTGTAGGGGAAAAATGAATAGACTGTAGAAATGTGTGTTGCAGTAGTGCACCCTACATTTAAAAATAATGACAACATTATTGGTGCTACTTTATTTAGAAATGTTTGTGTTAAGTTTTGATGAAAAACATTATCTTAAGAATGATCACTTTTGCTTATTTCTTTCTTATTCATACATATTCCATATTAATGTATTTCCTATTACTGTAATTGGTTGAAACCAGATGTATGGAGCATTTTGACTATTTAAAATTGAGATGATAGTAGGTCCCCTCTTGGACTGCTAAGAATGACAGAGGCAACACATTTATGGATGAGTAAAGACAGACAAGCAAATTATCTTTGTTAAGAAAAAAAGGAATTCATTAATTCATTCAATTTGTATTACAGAGACTTTAAAATAAGTAATGATAACTCTCAAGTTATATTATCCATTCTTGAAAGAAACTGAGAAAGTCATTGTTGTAAACAAAGACTCATTAGGTGAATGGGTCGTTAGGTGAATGAATGGGTGCAGACAGCTCCACTGCAGTATGTGGAGGTCCACTCTTTGATAGGTAAATGTCGCTCAGAGATCCAGTCCCCTCTTGGCAATTTCTTTAAAAATAATTAAAAGTCACATTTTCAGTAATATTATGGTAAAACACCTTAAAAGTCAATTTTATATTCCATTTTTGGTTTTTTCAAAATAAGCAGAAACATAAGACCCCTCTTGGCAGCTTGGCCTGACAGGTCCCCTCTTACCCCTATTGGTGTGTATGTGTGTGTGTGTGTGTGTGTGTGTGTGTGTGTTGTGTTGTGTGGTGTGTGTGTGTGTTGTGTGTGTGTGTGTGTGTGTGTTAATAAGGTGAATGAAGCAGGTTTCACTGAAAGAAAATGAATTTGAAAACATTAATCTTGAACTAAACTAAAAATGTATTTTTCTATTTTAAGATGAAACTGAAGTTTGACATTTTATCATAGGCTACTTGTAACATTAGAACTAAAAGTCTGTGTTTTTTTTACATGAACTGACTGTGATGTCACACCGTGATGTCACACCCACTCATATTTAGTAAAAAAAAAAAAAAAAAAAAGAAGAAAATGGATTCTATAAACATAGAAATAGAAATATCAGAAATATAAATCATCAAGATGAAGGAAAAACAAACTCAGAAACCAATAAGTTTTAATGAGAATCAGTTTGAAACCTGCAGATTTGATCCATCGTCATC